>NC_055959.1:15530985-15670985 GCF_018492685.1 Alosa sapidissima | reverse complement strand
TAATTGTTTTGTGCAAGTGTCATGAAAATCTTTATTGTACACTTCAGTTATGTTTTTTTTGCAACTTATGAAGTAGAGGTTATAGCTTCAGGCACAGCTAAATGTTTTCCGTTTTGAGTGTGTGTGTGTGTGTGTGTGTGTGTGTGTGTGTGTGTGTGTGTGTGTCTGCCTCTGTCTGTGTGTGCATGTGTGTGTGTGTGTGTGTGTGTCTGTGTCTGTGTATGCTTTATGTTTCTGTGTCTGCGTGTACAACATTGTAAGCAGGTTTACATTCATAGAGGAGCTCTATTTATATAGCCATGACAAATGACGATGAACAGAAAGACATCTCCATGGCATTTGCCGGTATGCCTGGGGTGATTGGAATAAGTATAAGTATAAGTATATATACTCTTTTGATCCCGTGAGTGAAATTTGGTCTCTGCATTTATCCCAATCCGTGAATTAGTGAAACACACTCAGCACACAGTGAACACACAGTGAGGTGAAGCTCACACTAATCCCGGCGCAGTGAGCTGCCTGCAACAACAGCGGCGCTCGGGGAGCAGTGAGGGTTTAGGTGCCTTGCTCAAGGGCACTTCAGCCGTGCCAACTGGTCGGGGTTCGAACCGGCAACCCTCCGGTTACAAGTCTGAAGCGCTAACCATAGGCCACGGCTGACCATATGGGGGCTGCCCCCCATATATACAGTAGGAATAGTGGACTGCACCCACATTCCACTTGTTTTCCATGGCACTGTGCGTAATCCAGCCATTACGAATTGACGTGGGTAAGGCTACATCCCCTGATATTTGGTCTGCCTAAACATAACAAATATACACTAGGCAAAATGCATTTGTGCGGTGTAGCCTATATAATTAATGTCACAACTGACTTTGATGCCTGTGAAATGCATTTAATGTGTCTGATAGTAGAGCAGACGTTTTGCAACATTCTTTTTATAATATTACCGTATCTGATATAAACTGTCAGATGGTTTGCATTAACAACATGCACATTCGCAATGTTGTAGCGAGATGGCGCGGCAGTTTAAGAAAAATCATGTTAACAAGAAATTAACTTATTCCCACTGTACCTGGTAGACCACTTTCTGACTGGTACCCATTTGTGGAAAAATACAGATTTTAAGACGTATGTGAGATGAAATTGGCCATTGCTCATGCAAAAAGTGGTCAATATTGAGCAGGTTTGGCATCAACACAAAGTATTTGACATGTTACATCATAATCTAAAGTTCAATTATGTGTTAAGCCATATTATTATATACAGCACCAGGCCCATCAGAAGTTTTAAGTCCTCAAATAAGGCCTTGTGGCTGAGGGACACAAGTTTCCAAAGTTTTTTGGTGGTAATTATGAAGGTCTGAGACCGAAACGTTATTTTCTGTAGTGTTCTAATGAATAATTGCATGCCGAATGGACAGTGCACTTTAAACTACTAATTGTAACACATTTCTTTTTTATTTAGCCTCAACAATCATAAAAACATATCCCTTCAAGATCCTAAAATGCATTGATTGAGATCTGCTGGGTTAAAACTCGAAATCAGAGTAGTTCTGGTTTAACCCCAGTTTAACTTGGAATCAGCTAATCCTGTGTGAGTTGTTACACAGCAATCACGTTCAACTTTATGCTCAGCTGTGTGTTAAAATCCAAAACCTTGGTTTTAAGGAGTATGGTTTTAAATCAAAGTGCAGCTAGTGCCATGCTAGCTGACAGAGCAATTGGCCCTACATGTTGCATCTACTTATTGCTAAAGATATACACAGCAGCTAGAAAGTGAATTTCCTTGAAGACACAGCAATTGAGATCAAGGTAAAATACAGCAGCAGGTTAAACCACAGGTAGGCCTACATATGACACAGCAATGGAGCTTAAGATGTCACATGACTTCTTGCGTCACCGATGAGTTTAAAATCATGTAAACTCTAAAAAGTGGCTAAGCTAGCACAGAGTAATTGCCCCTAATGCTCAAATAATCTGGAAATTGAATGTGCATAAATCTGTGTGTGCTGAGTAAAATAAATCTGTGTGTGCTGAGTAAATAGGAACATGACAGAAGTTGACTTTAAATTCCACTTTGAAGGATCAGGAATCTTACTTAGTGAATCACTTAATCTGGAATCTTACTTGGTGAGTCACTGAGAACTTCCATGGTATACAGAACATTTGCGAAATCATTATTCCTAGAATATTTTTTTTTGAGAAGCCTTTCACTATGTGTGAGTGAGGCAACTGCATATTGCTTCACAGTTAGATAGATATTGTTGATAATATTGAGCCATTTCTGTGAAATGATTGAATATGTTAATGAAAAATATATTTAGCAGAAGTTTAAGTTCATTTTTGTCAGAAAAAAATAACATGAATATGTAAGCTAAATATTTGAATGGTTTGTATGGTGCATTTTGATTGGCTGCTGCGTTTAATATAAAAGTTTAAGTCAGAAGCCTTGGACTGTATAGCATACCAGTCTTCTGACTCACATTTCATGTGAACATATTTCAATTTAAGTTTTAACTTGTATCATCTCAGTTGAAGTTTAGTAAGGAACAAAATAAATGTGAAAGAAGTTTTGAGGTCCTAGGCTAGTCAGCTGCTGCACTCACAGATAGATAGATGCTATCATTGATGAAATTGAAATTATTTCTCTATATTTTACTCATCCATTGTTCATACGCACAGTGAGTGGTCAATACACACAGACCCCAAGTGAGCAACTGCTGCTGCTCCCAGGGAGCAGCTGGTTTGGTGCTTTGTAAGGGGACCTCACCCCAGGATGTCAATGTGTAACCATGTGGATGTGCAGGGATTGAACGGCCCACCCTTCACTCTACATTCCATTGAAACACTTTCTCTTTCAAATTCTCTGGAAAGATGAGTCTGTGGGCCCTATATCTTGGCGATCTGAAATGTCTGGTCAAAGATGTTCGTTTATTTAAAAGTGAGATTTTGTGATCAAATGCTGGGCACATTGCTCAAAGGGGTTATTCTTATGTGTCTTAATCAGTCAAAGGCGTGTTTTGGGTGCACGATAGAGCCCTGTATGTTACTTGTTATTTTTTTACTCAAGAAATATTTTGTGGTGAGTTGATTGTTGAAATATTTATGAGCAAAATATGTATGTCTAGGATCTGCAGCACACTTTTTAAATGAGGGAAACTTTCAAAGAAAAATAAGCACTTTCAGTTGAAGAGGAACTGTCTGCTACTGCAGGAGACTAAAGTCATTATCTTATGCTGTTCTCAATTATTAAACATTTACGGTAAAAAAGCATACATGTTAATGAAATATTGATGAGATATTTGAGGGCATAATAATTTACATATTACCTTAACAAAAAATCTTAAATTAATGAAAATATAGCCTACCTATATGTGCAAGGTAAATGTATTGATCATATATATTCACCCTGAGGCTATAGAGTATGCAGTACATGCGAGGCAAACACGGAGGTATTTTGTTGTGGTGCTCAATGTTCCAACGAAATGTGGCATGTGGTTACCCATGAATAACTGCTGTGGGTATGTTATGTTAGATATGGGGTGTTGTAATATCATTGGAAAGCAAAATGTCACACACACACACACATACAAACCATATAGGTTTTCAGTCACACACATGTCGTGCTGTCTGGAAATAGGCTATATTATATTTCCTCAAACTGTACTTGCCTGTTCAGTTAGACAAGTAGTGTGTTACATCCTCTTTTTGTTGGTCTTAACTCCATTTGACTGTCTGCCATGTTGTGTAAGGAAGGAGCATGTCTCCAGGCCTAACCTACAGTATAAATCAGGGCTTATAGGCCTTGTTCTCATTCAGACTGATTCTGGCTGGTAAAAAATGGACAAAAGAAGTGGACTATTGTATAAATGAGCCTGTCATCTCTTGCTCAACATACCTGTGCAGTTAGCAAATCAACACAGGAAACAATTGAATGATTTAATTGGTACAAGTGAATTTATTTATATCAATAATAATAATCCTTGGAATTACGAAAGGATGGGGAGTTGGGGTGGACTACCCAACCCCCCTGCAATGGTGCAGGGATTATTCTGCCCTGTAGTGCACACATTGCCTACAAAGAGAAAATCAAACTTCCTCTTACACTTGCAAATGGAGCTCCAAATGGAAATCCAGGTGGAACTGAAAAAATAATCTGCCCTGTAGTGCACACATTGCATATTCAACTACAAATTTAAATATCTCCATTCTTGGTCTTTTGTATCCTTTAGTGAACATGAAATCCAGACATCATCAATGGCAAACGACTTCAAAAGTACCTATATGGTTTTGGGGAGCTGGGGTGGACTACCCAACTCCCCTGCAATGGTGCAGGGATTATTCTGCCCTTTAGTGCACACATTGCTGGAAAAGACTAACAATTAATTAATTAACCTCCAGCAGTCCTACAAGTGCAAATCCAGGTGCCATGGAACATGAGGTATCCGGGTCAGGGGTATCCATGATTTTGAGGTGCTGTGGTGGATGGCCCCCAGATTATTTTGTCCCAGAATGCACCTGTGGCTCAACAAATCCTGGCAATGCAATGTTGTCCTCCCATATTTGAATGGTTCCTACAACCATGAATCAATAGGAGTGACAGTTATCAGGATGATCTGAAGAGTTTGGTTTCAAAACGCTATAAATCCATTTTTGAAAACATGAATAAGTCATGTTATTTAATTGTGTATTTCAGGTAACATTAAATATTAAAATTGCAGTTTTGTTGTTTTGATTGAGTAAAGATAAATCAAGTAACAATACTCAATTACATTTCCACAGAAATTACTTGGAAAACAAAATAAAAATAAATGATTCATGAAAATTCATTAAAATGGAGGATATAGTGTTTTGGAACCAAACTCTTCATTTGTTCTCCTGATAATCTGAGGAACCAAACACATTATTTAGTTATTTTACCATTTAGGCTTTATAAAGAAATATAAAGAAAATCAATGGGCAACAATCTACTGTAGAGTAGACTGTGAATCTGTATCATACTCACCTTACTGTTCCCGTAATGCATGTCTCAGGCCTGTATGTAGCAGTTGAATCTCTGTCCATCGCTTCTTCTGGGCCAGCAGTGTTGGAAGGCCATCACTTCCATGTTGCAAAACTGAAAAGGTTTCTGTCTTTTGGGGAGCAGGGGTGGACTACCCAGCCCTTCTACAGTGGTGCAGGGATTATGCTGCCCTAAAATGTGGTCACTGACTGCCTCGGGAAAAAAATACAGCAACAGGAAATATACTATCCACTTATGCTTGAACAAGGTTCTCCCTTAGTACAACCCAGCCCCCTGTAATGGTGTAGGGATTATTCTATAAAAAAAATATTTTAGAAGAATCTATAGATTTGAAGAGCTGGGGTGGACTGCCCAACTCTCCTACAGTGGTGCAGGGATTATTCTGCCCTGACGTGCACTCACTGCCTCACAAATAAATACAGCCATAGGAAACATAATATCCACATAATGCTTGAACATTGATCTCCCTCCTCAGTACATGTACAGAACTAAAGCTGAAACAGTAATCCTGTGTTTCAGATGTACTGTATCACTGTTTAGGGAACTGGGGTGGACTACCCAGCCCCCCTGCAATGGTGCAGGGATTATTCTGCACTGTAGTGCACACATTGCTTTTCAGACTCAACTACATAGATCCTTATCTTTGTAACATTTGTTTCCCTCATTGTAATGACCATAAACCCAGGTATCAAAAAGTGCAAAAGAATCCAGCATTTCAGGTGTAATGGTTTGGAGTAGCTGGGGAGGACTACCCAGCCCCCCTGCCAAGGTGCGGGGATTATTCTGCCCCAGAATGCACCTTAGGCTCAATTTATCCAGCCACTGCAATGTTGTACTCCCATGTGCAAAAGCATATGCACATCCTGCATCCATGAAGCTGTGGTGAAACCCCTTCTGCAGCCAGTGCTGAATGTGCACCAGTAGCTCCTCCCTGAAGCAGATGGTGCTCACAATGATGGTCTACAGCCCCTATCCACAGCAGCATGGAGATTCTAAGTATAGAAATCCTGGATGACGAAAAAGATCCACTCGGGGAGTAAAACTCAGGATCTTCCAAGGTTCCAATTATTGACGGATGGCCTGTTCTGCTGACGATCTGAGGAGCCAAGACGCCAAACCATATTTAATTTAGGCATCATGTTAAAAAGAAGTGACTAGCAACCTCACAGAGAAGATTGTGAATCAGTATCATACACACCTTACTGTTCCTCCGATGCAGTCCATGTCCCAGCCCTCTTGAAGCTGAATCTCTGTCCATAGCTTCCTATAGGCCAGCAGGTTTGGAAGGCCAAAACTTTCATGATGTGATTATGTCCTTTGGAGAGCTGGGGTGGACTACCCAACCCCCCTACAGTACATGTAAACACCCAAAACTCCAGGTGTCAAGCCGCTGAAAGAGTAATCCAGTACTTAAAATATGTTTTGGGGAGCTGGGGTGGACTACCCAGCCCCCCTGCAATAGTGCAGGGGTTATTCTGCCCTGTAGTGCACACATTGCATTTCAGATTCTAGCACAAGACCATACCTTCTCATCCTTGCCCGTTTATGTCCTCAGAGAATATCAGTAAATGCCAAAAATCCAGATGTTGTCACAAACAAAATTAATCCAGTGTTTTAGAGGTATAGATTGTGGTGCAGGGATCATTTTGCCCTAAAGTGCACTGCATGCCTCAAAAATGAAATAATGCAGCCATAGGAAATATAATATTATGCTTCCAAATGGATCTCCCTCAGTATGTGTAAACAACCAAAAATCTGTCAAGGAGTTGAAAGAGTAATCCAGTGCTTTAAATGTATTTGAGGAGCTGGGGTGGACTACCCACCCCCCCTGCAATGGTGCAGGGATTATTCTGCCCTGCACACACAATGCTTTTCAGACATAATTGTCTACTGTAGATCCTTAAGGAAGTGGTATACTCCTCCATGCACATTTGCGTGTGTCAAAGACATACATCATTGATGCACGGTCACAATTGTTGGGAGGTACATGACACCTTGTGCATGCCGCGTTGATGACACAATTCTCATCACACGCCACGTGCGCGGAACACAAACACAGGATTATACCATGTCCTTTATCCTTGAACATTGGTATCCCTCAGTGTAATAACAGTAAATCCAGGTATCAAAAAGTACAAATAAATAATCCAGCATTTCAAGTGTAATGGTTTGGAGGAGTTGGGGTGGACTACCCAGCCCCCCATGCCAAAGTGTGGGGATTATTCTGCCCCAGAATGCATCTGTGGCTCAATAAATCCAGCCACTGCAATTTTGTACTCCCATATGTGAAAGGCGCCTGCATCCACGAAGCTGTGTTGATAACCCTTCTGCAGCCAGTGATGGATGTGCTCCAGTAGCTCCTGACCGAAGCTGATGACACTCACAGTGATGGTCTACCGGCCCCTATCCACAGCAGCATGGAAATTTTCAGAAGAGGAATTCTGGACAATGAGGAAGATTCACATGGGGAGTAAAACTTTTTAGGATGGTCCAACAGAAGGGGAGTTCTCCTGACATCTGAGGAGCCAAAAACATATTTCATTTTTCATTTAGGCTTCATGCTAAATAAAGAAAAGCAATGGCTAGCAGCTTCAATTGGAGTAGATTGGGAATCAGTATCCTCGTACTTTGCTGCTTTTGGGATGAAGTCCCCGGCCTCTTGTAGTTGAAGTAGTTGAATATCTGTCCATTGTTTCCTCAAGGCCAGCAGTGTTAAAAGGCCAACACATTCATGTTGGGTCTCTGAGAGGGTTTCTGTCTTTTGGGGAGCTGAGGTGGACTACCCAACTCTCCTACAGTGGTGTAGGAATTATTCTGCCCTGAAGTGCATTCACTGCCTCAAATACACAGCCAGAGGATGCTTCCCCATGCTTCACTTATGCTTGAACATGGACCTCCCTCAATACAAACCTAAAATCCAGCTGTCAAGAAACTGAAAGAGTAATCCAATGTACATATTCAGACGTATTCATATTTTGAGGAGCTGGGGTGGACTACCCAGCCCCCCTGCAATGGTGCAGGGATTATTCTGACCTGTAGTGCACACATTGCTTTTCAGACTCAACTACATAGATCCTTATCTTTTTCTCCTTAACATGTGTTTCCCTCAGTGTAATAACAATACATCCAGGTATCAAAAAGTGCAAGAAAAAATAATCCAGTGTTTTAGGTGTATCGGTGGATTTGGGGAACTGGGGTGGACTACCCAGCCCCCCTGCCAAGGTGCAGGGATTATTCTGCCCCAGAATGCACCTGTGGCTCTATAAATCTAGCCATTGCAATGTTGTACCCCCACATGTGAAAGGCGCCTGCATCCATGAAGCTTTGGTGAAACCCCATGATAGCTTCAGCGAAAGTTCTACTAGGAAGACTCGTAGTGTAGCTTACTCCTCCCATGCTTACACGGAGCCAATCTTAGCTTTGCCTACTTTTGGGAAAGCCCTGCAATCTGATCATTCACTCATTCAATCAGCGCTAGCCTATAGGAATTCAGTGGGCTCTTTAAATATGTACCACCTAACACTGCTTCTGCTTCTCAGTACGCTGACTTTGACGTCCTAGCTCAGGCTTCCGCGTGGACCTGGGCTCTCTGCATTTTTACATTCGCCCCTTCTGCCTTCAGTGGCGTTACTTGTTACAATCCTACCGCGCTCGTTTGCTGCGCTGTTCAGACCTGTGCGTCCTTCAGTCAGGGCCACTGCATGTCGCTTCATCGCTAATCTCTGCCTATCGGAGCCAGTCACGCTCACGCTGTTGCAGCCTTCAATTCACGATAGCCTACTGCCGGGTCGCCGTCCTCGCGCAACTCTGTTGCAGGCCCATGTCGTTTTCGGCAACAATTTCTCAAGCTTCAGCGTCTGGTTGGTAAGGTTATCGTGCTCTCTTCCCAAGCTCCTCGAGCTGGGCTACATTCTACCCACAGTCATGCAACCTGCTTGCCAACGATATTCGGCGGGCAGCAAACTGACTTGTCTGACACGGTTTAACTTTCACTTAAGCCTCCTTACATAATTCCTGCTGATTTTATAATCCTTGCGATTCGTGCTGTAAATTGCTGGCCTGCACCACGCTGCCGTTGAACCCAACCCTGTATTAAGACCTGTTTAATTGATGTTCTACACTCACTGTGGTTATCTCGATGTCTACCTTGGTTGAGCGTCGTCAAACCAGTTGTCTTTTTGTATAGCCTCTTAATTTGCCTCGCTGCTCGTTGGGCTGCTTAGGCTTTAGGCTAGGCTACTCGTCTGCTGGACCTTCGGTTCAGGTATCACTCCTTGTGCATGGCTGCGGGAAGCCAGTTCATCGTTGCATTCGTTTAATCATCCGGGATTGCGTCCCATACCTTCTGGTAGGAAGTCTACACGGCCTTCCTTGGGTGATTCTCTGCATGCACTTGCCGTTGCTCAAACTACTCTCAGCTATCGCTGATCTGTGATGTCCCAGGTATGCCGTGACGTCCCCGACGTTCTCAGCTATCTGGGTTCTCAATTTTGGGGGGTCTTACACCAAAGCTCGAACCAAAATGACGGCACGCCGGCCCATGGTCATCAATTGCCAGTATGTCACACAAGCTATTATCTAGGCAATAATAGGTGTTTTCTTTCAATGCCCGTATTATGTCAGTGTTCATGAGCTGACACCACAGTGTGGGCTCATGCCCACATGGTTGAGCTTTTAATTAAGAACCTGTGTCATTTGTGTATGTAACATATCCTTCTAGTGTCTTTTGTATGGTTAAAATGTCTTTTCTGATTCCATATCGTGTATTGGGTTCCTAGGAATTCTATGGCAGGCCTCACTTTGCTCACTGCCCACCAGTGGGTCGCTTCAGCACTCCATATATTGGTTTTAATGGTTACCGGCTGTCCATGATTATGTCGGCAATTTTACATTTTGCTAGTTGTGGTTTAAATGGTGGCCTATGCTGGAAGTTCGTTGATCACGACTACCAACGTAGCCGTTGGCTGGTTGTTTTACCGATAACGATGCTACATGTCACCTGTCTAACCACTCCTTCCTTCTCGCAGGTCAAACGGAGCGGTCCATCATCACTGGCAGACTCAAGTCTCCTTCAGGCCAACGCCGCGCCCTTCATGCACTCTCTTTAGACAATGGGTCTCTGCGTGTCCGTGTGATTTCAGCCCATCTAGTCACGCCATCAGTCACATTGATTGCTGACTCGAATTGCTGTTTTAGCAGGATCCTCTGCAAATAATGTGTACTCTAATTTCCATTCTCCATTTTGCCTTGGCTGTTTTGTTTTTGGCAGATATGCTCACCCGAAGTGATCGCGCCAGGGAGGACGTGCAAGTTCCTTTTACATTCTCCTCCCAATCTTTAATTTGCTAACCCCTGCAGGTGCATCATGCCTCCCCTCTTCCGTTGAGGGGATGCAGTTCGTCAATGGAGAAGCAGTTCCACATATCACACTAACATCTACTTTCTTACAGGGATGGCAGTGCCGGTTCACAGAATCACGCAATCGTGTGGATCATGTTTCCAGTTCATACTGGAGGGGGGTCATCCCTCCGTCTTCACAAATCTCCCGAAGGCCAGCGCCTTCGAGGATATCTCCTCTTGTAGCACGGCTTAAAACTAGCCTTCCTAATCCCAGCACTTATCACCTGTCTAGAACTGACTCTTGACTGTGTAAAACCGGCACTCACTGATGCACTTTCGTTATTGTGCTCTACCTTGTAAATTGTTTTTAATTGCACTGGCATTGTGGGAGAATTGTTTTAGCTTTAACCTGTTTGCCGTCACGTTGGTCTAGGTTGCCCTAGACGCTGGTTGCCCAGCTCACTGTCCAGGTTGCCTTGGACGCCGGTTGCCCGGCTCATGACGCTCGTCTAGGTTGCCCTAGACGCTGGTTGCCCAGTTTGGTCCAGGTGGCCCTGGATGCCGGTTGCCAGGCCGTCATGTCTGTCTGGGTTGCCCTGGACGCTGGTTGCCCAGCTCATGGTTCAGGATACCGCTATACGGTCAATGTTAACTGCCTGATTCCGGACTTCGACGCAATTGGATGACACTACGTCTGTCATCTGTTTAGATCGCCTATGGCCCGCTATATCAGCTACACATATATTGGTTCCCCGCGATGCAAGGGGCAAAAGTTACGTGCATCATACTCCTTGCCAGACTCGAGTCTCTCCCTGAGCAAACGCTTCCGTGAGAACTCTGGATTCCCAGGGTACATTGTCAGTCGCTTTGATTAAAAATGTCCTGGCCACATGGAATGCCACGTGAATGCACACCCCTCCACTCACTCAGGGGCCAGTGCTTGGCGCATGACTAATATAATTTCTGCATCCAGTTGGGCGATATGTATTGCTTATTCTCTCCTCATTGCTACCTTTACTCATTGTCTCTCCAGCAGCCAGTTCTAAACTGTACTATCCTGCCACAGTGGTGCAGCTGGTATAGCAAGCTCGCGTTAAGTCATTCTCAGAGCTCCTCTGCACTCTGAGATGCATAAGCACCATGGTGGTACCCCAGCACTCATCTGTTCGTTGTCTCGTCATATTTCAGTAACATATGTTTCTTCCTCCTGTCACATACAGGCATGAATTGTCCTGAAGTCCTTTGTCTACGTCGCAAGGTCATGCTTCCCTCGCATTACTGATGCTGCTCATCTTATTTTGGGGGGCTTTCCAAGAGCAGGTGCTAAGGTGTAGCTCACACGCATCCATCTTGGCCTTGGGTCTGCAGCTCATGCATTCATCTCACTCTAGCCGCTGCAGGTGAGCTATCGAACCAGAACACACATCTGGCTTCACAAGCACTAGTCTTCTACAAAACTAGTCATAATGCTTATCTATCCTAAATATTAAACCACATGACTTCGATGCGAATATACTCAAGCACCCATATCAACTAACTCATTGCTCCGGTCCCAAGCATCTGCAACCACAAGCTCTATTCCCCTGCATTGATCCTGAGTACATCATGTTTAACCTTTTAACCCTAACCATGTTTTGCTTCCCTGGTCCCCGTTCACTACCTTAAACTACGGCTCACACTTTACCCGATTTTCAGCAGCCATCTAGCTAACGTGCTGCTTAAATGTAACCTCTCTTCAAAGAGGTTCACTTCTCACTCATTCCGCATCGGCGCAGCCAAGACTGCCGGCCAAAAAGGGCTATCCATGTCATCCATCAGGATGCATCAAACTAACTCCTCTTGACATTTTCGATGCTCAGAAGTTGCTCTCCCATGTTAACTCAGGTACCTCATTTTACCTTCACAAATCCTGGTGGCGGTGGTTAAATTCTGGCATTCGTCTTGCACTAATTGCTGAAACATATTGGGCCCCAGCATGCCGGTAGCTTGTGGTGATTTAGTCTCAGCCATGGGCATGTTGCCCTTTCACTGATTGCCCAGCTCGTTCGACGCTTATGGTTCAGGTCACTTCTCGCCGGTCGCCCGGCTCGTGATGCACATCTAGGTTGCCCTAGACACTGGTTGCACAGTTTGGTCCAGGTTGCCCTGGATGCCGGTCGCCCGGCCATCACATCGGTCTAGGTTGCCCTATACGCTGGTTGTCCAGCTCATGGTTCAGGTCGCACCGTACGCCGGTTGCCCGGCTCGTGACGCTCGTCTAGGTTGCCCTAGACGCTGGTTGCCCAGTTCGGTCCAGGTTGCCCTGGATGCCGGTCGCCCGGCCGTCACGTTGGTCTAGGTTGCCCTAGACGCTGGTTGCCCAGCTCACTGTCCAGGTTGCCTTGGACGCCGGTTGCCCGGCTCATGACGCTCGTCTAGGTTGCCCTAGACGCTGGTTGCCCAGTTTGGTCCAGGTGGCCCTGGATGCCGGTTGCCCGGCCGTCATGTCTGTCTAGGTTGCCCTAGACGCTGGTTGCCCAGCTCATGGTTCAGGTCGCGTCGTACGCCGGTTGCCCGGCTCGTGACGCTCGTCTAGGTTGCCCTAGACGCTGGTTGCCCAGCTCGCATAAGCACTAAAGTCCAGGTTGCTCTGGATGCCGGTGGCCTGGCTCGTCACGATGTACTAGCTCGCTAGTCACTGGGCGCCCAGATCGTGAAGTGCTTATGGTCCAGGTTGCCCTGGACGCCGGTTGCCCGGCCGCCGCATTGGTCTAGGTTGCCCTAGACGCTGGTTGCCCAGCTTGTCAAGCTTCTAAATCCCACTAAAGCGAAAGTATGCTGCGGGCCCCACTACAACCCTAGGTTATGGTTAACACCTAGCTACTTTAAAATTCTGTTGGCGTCCTGGCACAACGTCTTCACCCCGGCCCAGTCATGCTGTTTAATTCATCTTGTATGTATACTAATGTCTCTGCTCCTCTCAGAACCAGATTACTGAGTCACCGCCCTGGCGGGCATCACTCATCCTTTTGGGGGTAGGCTCCCCGCCCCTGCCTTCATCCATCGGCAGGAGACGAGATCCGCTCATCGCTGGACGGATCCGAGACGGGGCCTACGCCAAAGACTGCTACCTATTCAGGACTCTATCATGCTTGCATCCAAGCCGTTCCTTTACTAATTAAATCGTTAACTGATTCTATTCTGTCTACTGAGTCTTTCTGGTAGAAATGATAGCTTCAGCGAAAGTTCTACTAGGAAGACTCGTAGTGTAGCTTACTCCTCCCATGCTTACACGGAGCCAATCTTAGCTTTGCCTACTTTTGGGAAAGCCCTGCAATCTGATCATTCACTCATTCAATCAGCGCTAGCCTATAGGAATTCAGTGGGCTCTTTAAATATGTACCACCTAACACTGCTTCTGCTTCTCAGTACGCTGACTTTGACGTCCCCTCCACCTCCCCTCCAGCCACCTCTGCCAGCAGTCCACGTCCATCGGGCACGGTCTGCCTACCACATCTTCCTTCAGCCACCGCCACCAGTTGGTCCCCGTCTCGTCGTGGGGGGTAGGCTCCCCGCCCCTGCCTTCATCCATCGGCAGGAGACGAGATCCGCTCATCGCTGGACGGATCCGAGACGGGGCCTACGCCAAAGACTGCTACCTATTCAGGACTCTATCATGCTTGCATCCAAGCCGTTCCTTTACTAATTAAATCGTTAACTGATTCTATTCTGTCTACTGAGTCTTTCTGGTAGAACTCTAAATCCAGTGCTGAATGTGCACCCGTAGCTCCTCAGTGAAGCTGATGACACTCACTATGATGGTCTACGGACTCCTATCCACAGCATCATGGAGATTCACAGTAGAGGGATTCTGGACGACCAGGAAGATCATCTCGGGGAAGAAAAGTTCTCAGGCTGGTCCAAGGTTACATACTTCAATGGATGGTCAGTTCTCGTGAAAATCTTAGGAGCCAAAAACATATTTCATTTATCATTTAAGCTTCATGTAAAAACCAACTTCACTTAGAGTAGATTGTCAGTATCATACGCACCTTAACACTCTCATGGTGCAGTCCCAAACCTCTAGTCTTGTACCTGAATTTCTGTCCATAGTTTCCTCAAGGCCAGCTTTGTGCAGAAATGCACTCACTGCCTCAAATATACAGCCATAGGAAATACAATATCCACTTAACCTTTTGCTTGAACATGGACCTCACTCAATGCGTCTAAACAACCAACAATCCAGGTGTCAATATTTTTGGTAGTTGGGGTGGACTACCCAGCCCCCCTGTAATGGTGCAGGGATTATTCTGCCCTCTAGTGCATCTATTGCCTCATGGACGTATAAACCCATATCCTTGCCAGTTTACATCCTTCAGTGAATATCAATAATAAAAATCCAGGTATTATGAAGTGCAAAGGCAATAATCCAGTGTTTCAAATTGATCAATGTTTTGGGAAGCTGGGGTGGACTATCCAGCCCGCCATGCAATGGTGCAGGGATTATTCTGCCCTTTAATGCACCTATTGCTTGACAAATACTGTACAAACAAAGACCAACAACTTTTCATTAATACTCAAAAAATGCAGCAGCATTAATACTCAAAAATACAGCAGCATTATTATCATTTCCCATCCTTGAAAATAGACTTCTGTGTGTAACAACATGATCAATACCTCCAGAACTTCATACACCAACACATAGGCCTACACAGTCAGCTGCATGACAGAGAAATCCAGTCACTTATGCACTCCAGCCTGGCTGCTCCAGTCCTGTCAGTCAGACGACACCTGTAGAGCAACTGCTGTTTGCTGAGGAGCTGTTCAGGGAAGTAGGCTAATGATGACATCCATCAGGCATGCTGAACATCTAAGGAGATGCAAGGTCCCAGCTGAAGGTAATTGTTTTTTTCCCCTTTGTCAGAACAGTTTTAAGGAAAAAGGAACTCACTCCATGAAAAGAGATGCGAGTTGGACTAATGCTGTTGTAGGCCTATGTCAGAATTCAGCTATAGCAGACAAAAATATCTGCCAATTTGTTTTTAAATAGTATTCCTTAAGAACACATAGACAGGTTATAATTGTATCTAATGAAATCAGTACTCTGAATATTGCCCAAATCAACCACTAACCTATGTTCAGCATAATGGAGAAACATCCCTGTGTGTCATATTATGAAATGAGCAGAGCCATATAGATAGAGAGTTGCGACATCTCCATTGACGCTAATGTTCCATTTTTTTTCCAACAATGGCGGCTAATGGAAGCCTCAAATAGTTCCCAGAAGTTAACAATTAATAATAGCAGCAGTGCAGTTACAGCAGTATAGACTGTTTGTAGCCAACATTTCAGACTCAGATTTACATTATTGGCTCATCCGAATAATAATAATAACAGTGATAACAGTAATAGTAGTAAAGTAATAGTATTAATAACCTAATTATAATAACTATTTATGTATCGACTATGACAGCTTTTCTGCTGCTCAGTTTTTATCAGTTCCTTATCAAATAAATTAAAAGAGGCTAAAGCCCAATACATTTGCCACACATAATAACCTAATACAAGATAAACTTTGCCTATCCCATTTCAATTCAATTAGGCAGCACTAGGCTACACCACGAACAAGCTGTCATTAAGTTTTTGGGTTTGTAGCCTACAACTTTTATGACGTGACGTGTGGGCATTTAGCTTATCATCATGTCAACATAGTTGTAACGTTATGCGCAATGCTCATCTTAGTAGGGGAGATTATGTGAAAAATCGTTACGCGGTGGATAGAAGCATGACATTTGGTAGATATGTTCCTTGGGTGATCCTAAGACATCCTAGAAGGGGTGCCCAAAAATATCTCAAACAGGAAGTGAGTTTTTAAAGAAATTGAAAAATGCCGCACTCCCCGCCACAAAATTGGCAGCTGATTCAAACACTACCTAAACAACCTCTAAAAAGCTTGAAATTTAGTATGTATGTTCATTGGGTGATCCTAGGACATCCTAGAAGGGGTGCCCAAAAATATCTCAAACAGGAAGTGAGTTTTTAAAGAAATTGAAAAATGGCATGCTCCCCGCCACAAAATTGGTAGCTGATTCATACACTACCTAAACAACCTCTTAAAAGCTTGAAATTTGGTATGTTTGTTCCTTGGATGATCCTAAGACATCCTAGAAGGGGTGCCCAAAAATATCTCAAACAGGAAGTGAGTTTTTAAAGAAATTGAAAAATGTTGCGCTCCCCGCCACAAATTTGGCAGCTAATTCAATCACCACCTAAACAACCTCTTAAAAGCTTATATATTCCTTGGGTGACCCTAAGACATCATAGAAGGGGTGATCAAACATATCTCAAACAGGAAGTGAGATTTTGAAGAAATTCAAAATGGCCACCCATATAATTGACAGCTGATTCAGAGGCCACTTAAACAACCTCCTAAAGCTTGAAATTTGATATATGTCCCTTGGGTGATCCTACGTAATCCTGGAAGATTACTCCAAGAAATCTCAAACGGGAAGTGAATTTTTAAAGAAATTGAGAAAAGGCTGCACTGCCTATCCACACAATTGGCAGCTATTTCAAAGGCCACCTAAACAACCTCCTAAAATCATGAAATTAGGTATATGTGTCATAGATATGTCTCTGTTTTAAGCAGACAATACGGCTACACTATGGCTATATCCACCTATTGTCTCAAGGATACTATAAACACAGACAGTCAAGCAGACCTCATAAAAAACATACAATTAAGCACACATGTCCCCTACAACTTCTTAAGACACAGTAAAACACCACACTAGATTACATTAGTCCTACTCTACATACTGCATATTTGCATCTGTTCACATGCTCTGGCACATTGGCATAATACTGTGCAAGGCAACCCAGCATCCTGGCATCGGCACTTTCGAGAGCAGAGAGGCTCACCTTTGCTGCCACATTTAAGAGGTTCTCTACATACTTTGGCTGCCTCTGGTAAAAGTGCCCATAAAGGTGTCCAAAAATCATCTAATTTGGTCCATCCATATTTTTCAGGAGAAGGCACTGACTGGGTAGCCTGCAGACCTTTGGACCAAATGCTAGCTTGGTACATTGCTCTACTTGAATGCTGTATCAGTGCAGCCTGTGTGGGAGGAATATTTTCCATTGAGAGACATATTTGAGAAAACAAGTCCTTCCTGAGATCATTGACTTTCATGATCCGTTTTTTTTATTGTAAAGAACACACGTGTACTTCTCCAGCATGCAAACATGTTTGATTCCTGGCTAAGCAGTTGAAAAGGATTTGCTGTCATAGCAATGAAGGCATCCTTTACTTCTGGAAATAGTTTCCATGCTGCCCACCCTTTAGAACAGGGGTCTCAAACACCAGGCCCGTGGGCCAAATCCGGCCCGCGACGTATGTCAAAATAATAATGTAATCCGGCCCTTGAGACTTTTTAATTGTGACAAACAACGATATTGATTAAAATAGACGATAGTTCCAAGTACGGTGACAAATCTCATTTGTACTCTGCTCCACTATGTGCTAGACATCCAGAGCTTCATTTAAACCCAAAATCGCTGCGCAAAGTTTTCAGGAAATACATGTATTACACGCGAGAAACACAAAGACGTGCATTTGTAATGACGCGGAAGCGATGCAGGCCATAGTGTTGCATAAATTGAAGCAGAAATAGGCCTACACCAAATGTTGAAAAACGTTTACGTGTGATGAAGTCTTAGGTAGGCTATGTTATTCACCTATTCTTAATCTGAAGGAGAATATCCTTTTGGAGATTATGATCGATCGTCTGAATGGAGGTGCGTCTGCGTGTATACGACGGTGTCCACTAAGCATACCATGCTTATTTCGACCCTCTGCCCAACATAGCTCGGAGGTTGCAGTGGTAATCGTGATGATAGTGTCCGTAATGGACATGGTACAGACAGCAGGGCTAGTAGAAATAGGGCTCTAAACTACAAAGTCACCCGCAATATGATGCGAACTTCTGGGTACTCAGATTACTCAGATAGGAACTGATTTGACCAGAATACTATTGTAGGCCTTGTGGTTTAGAAACCATATACATCTTAGGTGTTGGTATCCATCTTAGGTGTTTTCCTGTTAATTTGTTATGTGGGTAATATGAAAAAAGGAAAGTAAACCTGCTCAAATATGTTCATCCAGTATTTATTGAAAGGTGCATAATTTGAGGTGCTTGCCATCCAGTGGCAAATTAGATGTCTAAATTTACCCCCTTCATAAACTTTTGTATTACTCAAAGATTTTTACATTTACAGTAGGACGTTATCTCTGACCACTTTCAAGCCATGGCCTTTTGAAATTTTGATAAAAATCCAATGGTGTTGCTTTCTTAACCCTGACGCCTATAGTTTGCCAGGTTTAAAAAAGTTATGAGAGGAAAATATTTTTATTTGGTGTGAAACACACACATACCCGTTTTTATGCTTTTCATTTGTTTTATAATTTGTATTAATATTTATTTTATCATTATTTTATTTATAAGCTAAGGTTGCAGCACAGGTGTCTAAAACTAGATAAAAACACTTGCACTTTCTGTTTGCGGTAAAATTTATTTTTTGGTACATAGCTAATTTAGATAAACTTATGGTGTGGGTGCTTGAGTTCATTTAGGAATCCGCTGCCTTGGTTTGTATAGAAATGAATATTAAGTGGCAGATACACGTAAGAGGTTGGACATACGTGACGGTAATATGTGACGTTCCGATAGCTAACTTGCTGTAAAATGGACAGATTTGTCACATTTTATTGCTGCACGGCCCGAGCCTGATATGGGCAACAAAGCCAAACGTCAAAAATATGATGAAAACTCATTTCATTCTATAGCATAGTATAGCACCGATTTAAGTGGCTTAACTGAAGTGAATATCATTAGGGGCGCAGAGGTGTCACTGTTTTCAGAGGGGAGGCCCACATTGATGGAGTTTAGGAACCCATGCTGTAGTACAAATCAAAATTTCGTAGCTTCTAATGTTATTCCCGAAATAACGGTACAGTACCCCCCAGGAAGCCCCACAGATTCACAAATACGCACCCCACTGAGGATGTTAAATCTGAGGGGGGGGGGGGGGGGGGGTTGGTGGTGGTCCCCGGGTACACGAAACTTGGTGGGCATGTAACCCCACATGGATAGCATGGAACCATCGTTTTCCGTTTTGATCTGTAGCCCCCCCGCTGGACTGGACCCCCCGAAAGGAGGGTAGGGCAGACACAGTTCTCTGTGAATATCTTAAGAACTGTAGGGCCTAGGATGACCAATTTTTTCAGTATGTTTGCCTCCAGGGGTCATGTTAACCCATTCCATGTGCACACTGTGCATAAACAGATACACACGCACACACATACATTTACAGTAATCATACGTATGACACATACTCACACAGTAGACATATGTAAGCATGAATGCACATGCACAAACACACATACGCAGGCAAACACACAAGCACGCACATACACCCACACACACACACCCACACACATAAACACAAATTTGTACACGCACACATGCACACAATTCAATAATTTTTCCCGTCATCTACTCCCTGAATTTTTGGTCATTGATACCCGGGACACCGAACCACCGGGGTACATGAAATTTGGTGGGTATGTAGCCCCACTAGACTTTTACGGAAAAATTTCATTTCGTCCCCGGGGTGTGGGTGGGTTGGAAAAAACAATGGACGCTTCCTACAAGGACTGTAATTTACCGCAGCGAACATCTAATAAGGATAGGACGATGTTCACATGAAGTGTAATTCCCATTTCTTCTTGAAGCCGAAATAAATCTGAGGATGTTTATCGGACATGCTTGGTTTTTACTGCAGGTACGTTAATCTTGTAATATCAATAAGGACCTAGGTAATGTTACCGTTAGCGTTGGTTGAGTGATGGAGGCATTTGATTGATTGCATTTGTAGAAAACTATAAATGCGGTTATACCAAGCAAATGTATAGCAGCACTGTTTGTATCTTTCGACTGTCATTTATTGCACGTGCTACAAAATCATTCTGTGCAATGGAAGATTTACCAACGTTACACCGGTCTGATACAGTTTTGCCTATACATGCGTGAGACTGAGACGCCTGTTTATTTTGTTTTAAGTGCGTGCAGGGTGTGAGAGGGGAATCGATGTGCTTTGATTACAGCTTGGTAGTTGTAGTCTGTGAAATTAAAAAGCACGTGTGTGTGAAGTATCCAAACAATGACACATTCATTTCATTATGGCTGCTTTAGCAAAACACCTTAAGCTACTGTGTAGTGGGTCCCATTTAGAAGTGGCTACTTCATTCGCGCTTTCCTTGACTCATGGAGCTGCATGAATGTTATTACAACTTTTCGCCACGATATGACAGTTTAAGTCCGCTTGATACTGTAAGGCGTAAGCCATTGGTTTCCAAAGGAGATTTTATTTGTGTCGCCAGCATAGCCTATTGACAATTTATGTTGTAAATAGGCCTACCTTATAATCCTACCTGTAGCTTAGGGAAGCTAACAGCTTTCTATTAGGATCTAGTTTGTTAGTTACCGTTTTGTCATAACTCCCTGATGCATTTTTGCATTTAGAATAGCCAGAGCGTGTATATCTCAATCGGAAAATTAAACAATATCGGGTGCCTATGGACTAGGCTGGGTGAACCCAGCCTGATCTGCCCGCTATTTATTTTTTGATTTCTTAAAAGATTGAGCTTGGTCTGATGAAAGCCAGACTAGCCATGGACCTCAGTTAAACAATGCAAGGGAACATGAATCAGCCTATATTTGCACGAACAATAACGGACAAAAGCTCTTCAACTTTGGCCCGTTAAAATGTGTATGAACAGTCTAGCGACGCATTTCATCAAGGCCCATTTGGACATGTCAGTTATTTACACCACTGGTTAGATGTAAAACAGCGTTTCGTTTCAGACTAGGCTACTGTTACTTAATTTGTGCATTAACAATAATGTTTCAGACTACTGTTACTTAATTTGTGCATTGACAATAAAGTATTACATGAACTAAAGATGACTAAAATCTTATGTAGAAGAAGAAACATTCACAAAAAATCCATCCATCCAAAAATGACCTTTGTTTTTGATAGCTGTTGAAAACGGCATGGAACTGACAGAGATGTTTTTGTTTAAAAATACATAAAAAAATAATAAATAAATAACATTATGCTGATACCTTTTGCTTTTCCCAAATACAATGTAGCCTACAGGTGTAAGTGACCTTTCATCAATCCAGTTGCAATGGATGAACTGTGATGAACTGCCCTACTTGTGATTGTTTAGAGATTTTAAAGGTTTTATAACAATGCTACATCTTCTTTGGCTATTCTACAATCTATTCACCTTTTCAGCACCAGTAGGCTACTTTCTGTGCAGCCGCACACACACACTCAGGCATGCCAAACAAGCATACACAAAAGTTTCAAGAGTGGGGGATGGAGTAAAATATGGAGACAAATTGAAGTGTGATTTATTTTCGCGGAACGGATGTACAGGACTGAGCGGCGGTCATATTTTGTACCGCTATGCGGTACATCTAGTTTGTTAACCATCTCTATATATATCAAATGTAAAATAATAAAGTAGCAGAATAAACCATGATGCCCAACTATGTAATGTTTTATTATCCTTGGGTCGTTTTAGGCGGCCATCTTGGATTTTCCCTTAAAAAATGACCTAAACGAACCAGAAATTTTGGGCACCCCTTCTCAAATGATGAGATACATCATAAAGAGTGTTTGTACCAATTTTGGTGCTTCTATCCACCGCGTAACGATTAGGCCCTTTTTTGTTGATAATCCCCCCTACTATCTAGGCTATGGAAGTGGTTTAATTTTAAAAAGGGCAGTAAAAGTGGGATAAAGTGCAACTGCTTCCCCAAAACAGTTCCTCCATAACTGTGGATTTAATTGTTTGATATGTGGATAACTTTCAGTGGACTAAACACATAAAAGGTAAGATTTTGTTATCACAAAGCTACAGTAGCTGGTTCGTTAAATATGGCGAATCCATTTAGGGGAATAAATCCTAATAAATAGTACATAACTTTAAACACAGCAACTGGCCTTGCTTACAAGCAACCCAATATTTCTGCATACAGCTCTGGAAAAAATTAAAGAGACCACTGCACATTTTTCTGATGTCATCCTACGGTTGCTGAGTGACATTCAAATGAGTTCATGATGATATTCAAATTTGCAGTGGCCTCTTAATTTTGAATATGACCGTTAACTCATTCGAATGTCACTCAGAAACCATAGGATGATATCAGATTCATTTTTTCCAGAGCTGTGTGTCTCCATGCTGATTATAATTATTTTGCTATACTACTTAATATAGTGGCCTAGCCTGTTTAAAATTAAATTCTGTCCCAGATTTTGGATATCTAAGCCTGTATAATATTTACAATAATGATTATATTCTTTCACATTTCATCCACTTACAGTATTTTCTGCTGATCACATCCAATGTAACACCAGTAGTGATCATATCTTTCATGTGAGTCTGCCAACATGGACTTCATTTCGAACTTGCAGGAGCAAACTACAGTTCATCCTTCTGTCCTCACTTTCCTGCTATGAAATGAGACACTTTATGCTCAAATGAGCCACAGAAGCACATCGCTGTGGCGACATCTACATAATTCAATTGTGACATAACATTCCGTGTCTCTGACTGCATGGTTACAGTTTGGTAGTGGAAGAAGTTTAGGCAATGCCACATATGATGGATTTGGATACTAAATAGAAGGCCTATATCATAGTTGTGATTTATTCAAAGGCTCGAGGATGCAGCCAAGAGGATGAACAACTACTGTACATTGTTATTGTTATTGTTTTTGTTTTGTTTAAACAACTTGTTAAAGATGTTATCATATTTAAAAACTGCCATTCAAGATGATTTTATTTATTTATTCCTGTGTCACTAACACATATGTTGTTAAGATTACATTACATTTAGCAGACACTTTTTGACCAAAGTGCCTTACATACAGTATGTGAACTATATTACAAGGGATTAAATTGTCCCCGGAGCTACTTGGGGTTAAGTGCCTTGCTCAAGGGCACACACTGGAAGCACACAGTGGAAGCCGGGAATTGAACCGACAACGCTCAGGCTACTGCACGCTCGCCCAGGTCTTTAAACACTACACTACCCCCGCCCAGATGCCAACAAAGGCATCTCTGGCTGTCAAATAACACATAAACTGGCTGCACATCTGCCCTGTGAAATAGAGTGGCATAAGAAATTAGACATGGCAAAGCTGCCACACTACAAATCAACACCTATGGAACTCCTCTTGCCAAACATATTACTTGCCCAATCACTGTCTGAACAGACTCTAGGGCAACCTGCAGCTCCCTGGCTTTCTCTAAAAATGGAAGTTATAAAATATTTCTAACAATTTCATATAGTTGTTAAGCTTCAAGCTGTCCCAACACATTAACAAATAGTGGTAATATTGTACTGTACAATACAGCATATATGCAAGTATGCCATGCCTGAGGCTAATAAAGATGGAGATGTTTAAACTGATTTCTTTTAAAGGATTCCGATATATTTGCGGTCCCAGACAGATTTATTTTTATTTCTGGTAAAAAAAAATGGCCCTTTTAAGATAAAAGGGTGCCCTGCCTTATAAGATGATCCATCCTTTAGGAATTTATAAAGAAATAACAGTAAGAGAGATGTGATAACATTGTCTCAGACTCTCTCATACATTGTCTCTCTCTCAAAACCCTTAAACTGGTACACACACACTACCATCACTCTCTCTCTCACACACACACACACACACACACACTCACTCACTCACTCACTCACTCACTCACACACACACATGCACACACACACATTCTACCATATCCTGTATAGCAGAGTCAAAATTGCCTCAAAAATACCTAACATATGATGAACAAACATGAACTGATGCATACTCTACACTGCATGATTACCCATGACTCATCCTCTGCACCCCCTTCAGTCTCTGTTGTGGCCAATGCATTGACTGTGTGGAGGCCGAGGGTTGATTGTTTACATTTACTTACACTTAAACATTGTTCTCACTCACGCATCTTTAGACAATCACAGCCCAACACTCACTTAGCTGCACTCTTCTTGACACACACACACATTCTCTTTTACACACAACCTCTTCCATGCAGTTATATTCAAGTTTGAAGATGAATGAATTTCCTTCTTGAAACTACATTTGGTGGTGGCATCCCTTTCACGGTTTTTGCTTATGCAAGCCTGGGCTGTAACACTTGTTTCATAAAGTTTTAAAGAGGTCATATTTCCACAATTTTAAATAGTTTCTTGAAGTCTCAATAAAACACCTTTGTCATACTTTGGTCAAAATACGAAAAGGAAGAAGAACCACAACACCCTTTTCAATCCTGTCTAAAAAGCCCTGGCCCTGTTCCATGACAAACAAGAACATATTGCATATTACTGTACATGATGGCTTTGCCTTGGCATGTTGCAAACCAATATATTGTTGTAATGTAATGTATGCTTTCAGGTCACTGCATTACAAATTAATAGTAGTGATAATAATCTTACTAATGCTCAATTGACAGTATGAGTGTATGAATGTTGAATATGAGTATGAATATGAATATTCCAATATCTGGTCAGCTGCAGTAACAACACATTGTATGTATTGGACTTGTAAGACTATTTTGAACTATTACCCTTTTATGCTTTTATTTACTATTATCCTTTGCTTTTGTTTATGTAAAACAGATTAAAATACCCCTGTGTATGAAATGCGGTACATAAATAAACTTTCCTTGTCTTGCCTTCAAGCTATGATATCCCAAACAACTGAACCCTGCTGCCCCTTTTAATTGCATGTCATCTTGAGTCTGTGGTTTTTGTACAGCTGCTTCACCAGCTTCAGTCACTGTGACTCTCGAGCACAGTAGTAAACAGCAGTGTCCTCTGCTCTCAGACTCTTGGCCTCTAAGTACTGTGTGCTGGTGGAGACGTCCTCAGTCAGGGTGAACTGGCCTTTCAGAGACTCTGCATAGGTAGGATCATTGTTTCCCGTGTTCATTCTCCCAATCCACTGCAGAGCCTCTCTAGGTTTCTGTCGTATCCAGTGTATGTTATAGCTCGTCATTGAATAGCCATTTATTTTACAGGAGATCTTGACCTTCTCTCCTGGTCTTTTTACTTCAGCAGGTGACTGACCCAGACGGATTTGGCAGCTAATACCTAAATGTGAAAAAAGACCAAAACAAGTGTAAATATTCATGGTAACATAATAACCCTCAATTTACACCAAAGACTATCTGTATTTTCCATAATTGTACTCACTTTTTATTGAGGTCAGTATTACGGTGAAGAGGAGAATGGACCTCATCTCCATTGTACTGTTGTTAGCTGAAGGTTGTGCATGTGTCACCTTAGAGGGCTTAAATAGGGGGACTCTGTTGTGGAATTTGCATACTGTCTCCTATGGACTCATAAACAATTACGGGTTCAGACCTCATAGTTACTGCCAAGTTGGTGGTATCCTATAAGATAGGTAGGTAGCATACATTTTATTTAGATTCATCACATCCTCAATTGCAGTTTGGTCAGTGTGGCATATTATTTAGTTGGCCTTAAACAAACATAGGATTATTTATTAGTAAGTTTGCCTCAATTCACCTTTTTAAGTATGTAAGTGTCATATCTACACAACCATTCCAGTCATTGCCCTGGGCAGCACTGTATGTTGCATAACACTGTTTTTAGATTAAAAGTATGATTTTGGGCTGACTGTGGAATAAGTAGCTCATGTTTTTGTACTGGTCTGCCAATAGTTTGTACATCAGTGATATCGGTCAGTGATAACAGTAATACACAGCTGTGTCTTTAGCCTGTAGATTTGGGGCCTGTAGAGACACAGTGCTCCTGGAGGTGTCTCTGGAGATGCTGAACTTGTTTTTCAGTTTATCACTGTAATATGTGCTCCCATTGTGGCATATAAGTGCAATCCACTCCGGTGCATTTCCTGCAGGCTGCCGTATCCATGATGTACAACAACAGGTACTGTACTTGTCAGTGAATAACCAGCAACTTTGCAGGTGAGACTCAGAGTCTGACCCGGCTTCACCATCATGGAACTTGGTTGAGTTAGAACAAAATCACTCCTCACTCCTGTAAAAAAATATTATTAAGATTACATACACTTTGTCTCCCGTTTGTTTTTACTTTCCAACACTCACAAGAGGCTTGAGAGAGAGTTGAGATGCAGGGATCATAGTCTTTGTTGGAGCTGAGCTGATGGGAGTTGATCTTTTGTACAGGTACAGCTGCTGTTTATATGAGGAGTAAGTCTGCGTATGACAAGCTATGCTATGAATGAGATAGACTATACCCTATATTGACTTTACAAAAATAGCTTGTTGTGGAAATTATTTGAACAAACTTGTGACAGCCCCCAAGCCTCATATATTCAGTTTATAGGTATGTGGCTTGGCCAGTTTAAATCATCTGACAAGCTACAATTAAGTGTGAACAAAGTTAAACAACAGAAGAAGCAGGAATCACTTGCTTCAGATTATTCCTTGTTAAAGTGTTCCTATAGTAAAGGCAATCCAGAAACTACGGTGATTTTGCAATCTTCATACATTGCATCCATATTCATTTTTGGATAGTTTGGCAATATTTATTGATCAGCTCTAACATAATCTCTCACAAATTTGACCACACATTTACCTCTCTATGAATCATTTGCTTTTTGGCCATTTTAATCACTTTAGTTTCACATTAGTTGATTCTCAAAAACAAGCAAACAAAAAGCTTTTATATAAGACAATATTTTTGTGAGATAATAAAATGATATGCATGATTATAACTAGTACAAGCAATACATAAACACAATATAATTGATTTATGACATTTTCAAAAATATAATGTCCTCAAGGTGAATAAGTGATGAACTTTAATGTTTTAGTTTAATGCCGGGTATGTGGTGTAATGAGCAGCAGGGTTTTTGTTCAGCCTTGGAGCCTCCTCTGCCACTGTGACTCTCTGGCACAGTAATACACAGCTGTGTCTTCAGTCTTCAGGCTGTTCATCTGCAGATATGCCTGGTTAATACTGTCATCTCTAGAGATGGTGAACCGACCCTGAATAGCCTGAGAGTGGTAGATGTATGAAGAGGTGTACATGCTTGCGATCCATTCCAATCCTTTCCCAGGAGCCTGCCTGATCCAAGCTATATAGTAGCTACTGAATGTGTACCCAGATGCTGTGCAGGTCAGTTTGTGAGATCCTCCAGGACTGATGACCACTGGTTCAGATTCAGTCAGTGTCTGACCATGTCCACCTTAAAAAAAACATGAAACATAAAATTAAAAAAATAATGTGCTTGCATTAATGTCTTTCTATGCATTGTGGAAAATTGGCTCCACACCTGTTAAGTAGACAGCCAGCAAGGTTGATACAATAATTAAGTTCATGTCTGTTAGCTGTGTGTGAGTCAGTGAGTGTGTGTATTTATGGCTGAATATATAGACACTGAGAGGAATCATGGTTTTGCATGGCTTCTTCCTAATAGGAGGGACAGGGTAGGTTTACATTACATTACATTCACATTCTACTTTATTTGCATTTTACACAACATCCCATCTTTTTCTGATTTGGGGTTGTAGGTTTGCTTGTCAGTAAAACCCTAAATGTGGTTTGTAAAATTAGAGGACA
Organism: Alosa sapidissima; assembly: GCF_018492685.1. Lineage (NCBI taxonomy): Eukaryota > Metazoa > Chordata > Actinopteri > Clupeiformes > Clupeidae > Alosa > Alosa sapidissima. Next base: position 15,642,931 of record NC_055959.1, on the reverse strand, counting down.
GTGGCCACCACCATTCACCTCCATGTTTCAGAGAGAGTAATACAACCTCAAATCAGAAAAAGTTGGGACGTTGTGTCAAAAGCAAATGTAGCAGGATGGACTGCTTAGAACCAGATTGGTAGCAATTATATTTTTCTCTTTGCCCCGCCCCGCCCTCTCTGCTTAATTGCTTGCACCTGAAAAGGCTGTTAAGGCCTTATAAAGGGGTAGAAGAAAGGCCATGTGGGGATTGGTCTGTTGAGTGTGTCACCCCTGCACCACACATAGATATTAGAAAGCTAGATACCGCATTGGGCTCCAGAACAAAACAAAAAGCGACGCCATCTTGGTGGGGGCAACAATCACTGGAGGCCGATGGAGGAGCATGTGACTGACTGGAAATCAGACGGGTGTCTCTGATTGCAGGCAAGTGTTGCCCATAGACAGTAAAGGTGTTGCCCCCAGCAATATGGCGACCGCGGTTACAATGCCACCTAATAGAACTCGACGGACAATGCGGTATCTAGCTTTCTAATATCTATGGCGCCACAGGCTCACAGTTTGGGCAAGTAGTACCACGTCTTGCAGCACTCCAGCATTGTTAGATTCGCTCACCTGTGCACTGGATCTGTTTTGGTTTGTAAAGGACTGCTGGCAGGTATGCTACGTTTATTACTCTCCCCTGTCATGACTAATGTCTTTCAGGTCAGAAAGTGTTGTCATTACTTTTAGCAGCCTGCATGGTGACTGCTCCCTGGTCACTTGTACTCCATGTTGACAAAAGTGTGGTGGGTTCCTCTTTAGTTTTATTTTATTATTTAAGTGACCCAGCGGCTCATTGTAATGGTGTTCTCCACTGTTGTAGGCCTAACCATCGGCTGGAAGCCAACAAATGAGGCATCTGCATGTGCGTGAGGCATGTGCGTGTGTGTCAGGAACAAAAACACGCATCACTATTACATACTGTATTTCAAATTTCTCACTTAAGTATATTTTGCATATGGTTGTCCTACATCTCCCTGCTCTTGAGTTCAAGAAAAATAACATTTTGAATCAGCATGACAGAATGTCGTCTCATTCAGATTAGTACACTCTAACTAAACTCTGTCAGCTCAAATTGAAACTTCACACTAACTAACTAACACGTCACTCAATCAAAGCAAGAAGCTGATGACTTTCTGTTGCTATTTCAAGGCCATTTTTGTGTTGGAGAAGGGGCACAACAGATTTGAAATTTTTGTGTGAGGAAGTAGCATGTTTGTCATAGTGTGGGGTTTCAAACACAGTGTCCTCAGTCTGAAAGTTCTTCCCTTGTAAAAACACGGTGTTAGTGCCGGTGTCTCTGGTGAAACTTATCTTGCTCTTTAATGAGCCTATAGTATCACTGTCTCCACCACCACAGATCCATCCAATCCATTCCATCGTTTTCCCTGCAGGGTGGTGTATCCAGTTTGTACAGTAGCTAGTGACCAAGTACCCTGAGATCTTACAGGAGATGGAGAATGACTCCCTTGGTTGCACAACCATATTACTCGGCTGGATGAGCTCAATACCAAGGACACCTGTAGAGGGGTGGCCAGGGCATTAGTGACAGAGAAATGTATATGTGTGAATATTGGTTGAAACTAATCTTTTACTCACAGGTAGCGGCTGCCAGCAGCAACAGTAGAGATGCAGTCGTCATGGTTACAGTGGAAGCTGAACTGCTCCTCTGAGTTCTCCAGAGTCTAAGAGCTTCTGAGGAACTGAAGCCACAAGCAGCTTTATATCAGGAGGAGGAACGCGGGAAGGGAAGACAACAGAGCTGGAGACACGTGCCATTAAAGTCATTAGTGTAGTAATTGTTCAAAAAATATGACTACGCCAACTAACAAAGTAAAATACTTTACATGCCGACTATCCCCTCTTTAGGCTCTCTTAAATGAGCACCTCCTATTGACTTTGGTTGTATTTTAAATGTTTGTTTGGTTGTATTTTGAATGTTAATTGCAAAACACAACATTAAAATGTCCTGGTTGACATATCTCTGAGTAATACATACTGTGTCAGCTGAGTATGAGATAATGAATGATATGGCGCTAGAAGTTAATGCACATTTGAGGTGCTAATGCAGCCTCGGTGTGAAGCAGAGACCCCTCTATGTGCATTAAGTTATTTTACCCAATCACCATGTACATTGAATGAAATAATCCATTGAATTTATTTAAGGAGGACATTGGTTGCACATAAATTGGAAGAACACTTGCAGTGATTTGTGATCTTAACCTCAAAACAGTACATCCCCAAGGCATGAATGATTATCTGTTTATGACATGTTTTTGTATGTCTCTTTAAAACTGTGGACATGTTTTGTATGTATTGTCTTCATTTTATTTATATTATTGCCCATTTTGTATAATGTGCTACACTGAAGGAGTTAAAATAATGTAAAAAAGAGAACATATAAAAAGGTAGCCAGGGGACACTATGCAATATGACTTGGTTGCACGGATGTGGAGGGGGAGCCAGTTCCAGAGTCTGGGGACTGCTACTACTGCAAAGGCTCTGTCCCCCTTGGTTTTAGGAGTGTGTCCTTCTTCTGACTCTTTTACTCCACCTACTGTTCAGACATAGTATGGCAAGCAAAGCAAAATGCTAAAACAGTATTTTTTCTATAGGACAGTCATGGTTCAGTGCCCCTATTTTCACCATGTGGGTTTTTGGACATCTTGCAGACACTTCTGTCACAGTGTCTCTCTGGCACAGTAATACACTGCAGTGTCTTCACTCTGTAGGCTGTTCATCTGCAGATAAACCTGATCCATGCTGTTCTCTCTGGAGATAGTAAACCTTCCTTCTACAGATTTGGAGTAGTACTTGCTAGCTCCACTTGGTGCTGATATAAACGCCACCCACTCCAGTCCTTTGCCAGGAGACTGTCTTACCCATGCTATATCAGCATTATCATCACTTATCCCAGAGTAGGTACAGTACAGGTGAGTTTATGAGAGCTTCCAGGTTTAATTATTGCAGATGCTGACTCAGACAACGTCTGTGCCTCACCACCTGAAACAAACAATAAGGTTCCCAGCCCAAAACGTTGAGTTATTATGAAATAATATGGAGGTACTCTCCTCAACCAACATATTTTACCTGTCATAAATGCCACTATTACAATGTAATAGTGTATGGAATTCATCTTCGATGCGAAGTCCCTCTGTGTCCTTGCATGCAGGGATTCTTATGTAGCATAGCATCAGTAGGTACAGTATGACACTAGTCTTAATTTGCATCAGTGCCTCTTGTCCATGGGTGGGGCGGACTTAGCCAATAAAATCTAATGTTCACGTCATGTGTGAGAAAGACTCAGAATTCAGGAAAACAGATTCAAAATTAATTTTTTGCTATATCTCCATATACGTTAAAGAGAGGAAAAATCTTTGGGTTTGGCTCTCCTTGCAGGAATAAACAATAGATAAAAGGAGTAATTATATGTAAGCACTAATAGTGTAGTAGAGTGATGTGCTGATGAACTAGCTTTGTCGATATTTGTCGAATAAGTTTAAGATTTATACTGATAAGTACAAAGTAAGTAAGTAAGTACAAGGTAATATGCTTGGTCTTGGTGGACTATCAGAGTTAGATGCTGCTGCTGCTGCTGCTGTTAGATGCATCTGCACCAACATAGTGACGCGGTGTAATTGCTGCTGCTGTATGAAGGATACAACAAAATTAACAGACATTAAAGGGACACCAGGCAACGTTTTCGTGTTAATTAATCATCTTCGTAAGTCGGTATATGGTTAAATGACTCATTACAGGGCGAATGAAGACTCTCTCGCCCGCCCCTACTGCCTGTAGGCAGAATATCCCGCTTGTAAGTTCAGTGTATCGTACCCGCCGACCGAAGCAGGATCAGTTTACAGCAAAGATGCAGGCGTTAGAGCTAGAGATTGTTGCAAACGTAATGGCAGAGCTGGCGAAGAAGCAGCGAAAACCCCTTGACGGAAGATGCAAAGAAAAGGAAAAGAGCTTCAGACCGAACGAGGGGGAGTTTCGTAGAGAAAAAGCATCAGGCTTGCCTGGTGTCCCTTTAAAGACCCCCCTATCCCAAGCAGATCTACACAGGTGGAGCTGGGGAGGGGGGAGGGAGCAAGAAATGCGGTCATGGCGTGAGTCTACCTGCAGACCACGGAAATTTAAATAAACGCTGTGTTTTGGAGCTAGCGCTGATTGGTTCCCACTGAAACCAAAGTCTTTGTATGTGTGTGTGTGTGTGTGTGTGTGTGTCTATATGAGAGTGCACCTGAGTGATCACATGACAGGCCCTCATTTTCCATAGTCATCAGTCTGAGTGCCTGCTGGAAAAATCTGTTACTGAGCCCACGGGCCTAGAGCTTGTGATATCGCTTACCAGATGGCAGCAGCTGAAACATACTGTGACTAGGGTGGCTGGGGTCTTTCATTTTTTTGAGGGGTTTAGTGACACACTGACGCTGATGTCTTCTGTACTGGACAGAGGGGAGCTCATATCTACTGATGGCCCAGGCTGTCCGCAGGACTCTGCAGCACTTTTTGGTTATTGGCAGTACAACTTCCAACCATACAGATGTGGCACCAGTCGGGATGCTCTCTCTTGTGCCCCCGTAGAGTATTAATAATGTCTAGGATTTTCTTTCATTTTATTACAATATCCACTATGTACAGGACTTATAAGAGTCATTCTATTGATTGGAAATGTCCCTCCACAGTATGAAAACAATAATGTTGACATATTTGAGTATCATCAATGCAGTACTGCACAGCGCCTATTCACTCTCATCTGCTTAAAACACTCAACTCCAGAGTGTATAAAAACAACACAATATCTGTGTTATTTTTTCTTCAGTCACAATTATGTCTGTCAACAAAGTCTGGTCTTGTAAATGTCTCTTGTAAGTGTGAGATCTACATTACCAAACCATTCCTTTCCCTGGATGACACTCTATGTTGCATGACACTGTGTGTAGATTAAAAGTCTGAATATTTGTGCTGCCTGTGGAATAAGTAGCCCATGTTTTTGTACTGGTCTGCCATTAGTTTGTACAACAGTGATATCGGGCACAGTAATACACAGCTGTGTCTCCAGCCTGGAGATTCTGGCCCTGTAGAGTCACTGTGCTGCTGGAGGTGTCTCTGGAGATGCTGAACTTGTTTTTCAGTTGATCACTGTAATATGTGCTCCCATCGTAGCATATAAGTGCAATCCACTCCAGTGCTTTTCCTGCAGGCTGCCGTATCCATGCTGTACAATAGGTACTTGTCAATGAATACCCAGATACCTTACAGGTGGGACTTAAAGACTGACCGGGCTGTGTCATCATGGAACTCAGCTGAGTGAGTACCACGTCACTCCTCACACCTGTAAAAGACACATGTAGAAACATAAACACTCAGAATGCAGATCACTAAAATAGTTCCTAATGACTTTTAGGACTCACTGGAGGCTGCCAACAGCACAAGTAGAGCTGCAGTGATCATGGTTTGTGTAGCTGAGCTGATGGAGGCTGCTCCTCTGTACTGATAGTGGCTGAGACACATGCCACGCCAGGCTTTATATGAGGAGGAGGGTGTGGACAGTTTGCATATGGGCAGTACTGGGAGATACCTAGAGAGAATCCAAAATACATTGACAGTTCACTCAGAGTTGAAATTGTGTATTTACCAACATGTTCTGGCATGTTACTGTCAGTGTGTTTAAGTTTGTTGGAAATATTTTTGTCATTTTTATGTTTGTTTGGTTTGTCCTGTTTCTGCTCAATCAAAAATAATTAAAATGTGGCTTCTTTAGGTAGTGGTCAAGATAATTCACTGAATATCACATTTATATATTTATATTATCATATTTAGCAAAGCTATGCTGTACATTCCCACATAATAGACGTAATAAGTAGCTAATTTAAAATGTATTTTAAGTAAAAGTTACTTAGTTACATTTTTTTTTTTAAAAAAGAAAAATTGTTGAACGGGGCAGGGGGATCTCTCCCATGTAGTGAAAATAGGACAAGGGGTCATAAATCCAAAACTATTTAGTTTTTAATTAAAGAAAAATCTATACAAATGTATACACATGTAATGACAACATAACACATGTCACACATGACATTTAAGACCCAGACCATCCCATAAAACCTTTTCAAACAATCAATTGAAAGTGCCATAAATTGTTGGTTCTGGGGGACATCCTTCTTTTCTTCTAAACATAAACAACAGTTATTAATAAACAAATCAAGGCCCAATCAAGTATTTGACTCCAGAAATTACCAAAATAAAATCTCTCCCATTTAGTGAAAATAGGACAAGGGGGGTCATACTGGAAATCCAAACCTATTTTGTTTTTACTTAATGAAAAATGTATACAAATACAATAACAACATAAAACATGTCACACATGACATTTAAGACCCTTAGAAAGGTATAATGTGCAATTTTAGTTCAGACCATCCCATAAAACTTTTTCAAACAATCAATTGAAAGTAAAAGTGCCATAAATTGTTGGTTCTGAGGGCCATCCTTCTTTTCTTCAAACATTAACAACAGTTATTAATAAGCACTATACAAATGCAATAACAACATAAAACAGGCCACACATGACATTTAAGACCCTTATAAATGTATAATGTGCCATTTTTGTGCAGAACATCCCATAAAATGTTTTCAAACATCAATTGAAAGTGGAATTGCCATGAATTGTTCATTCTGAGGGCCATCCTTCTTTTAACATAAACAGTTATAATGCAAATCAAGGCTAAATCACGTGTTTTGACTCCATAAATGACCAAAATAGAACTAAAATCTCAATGTCAGGGACATTTCAGAAAAATAAAAGCAGAATAGCGCAACACTCTGATGGCAGGCTGAGCGTTTAATGTCTAAAGATAAAACACGTCAAATAAACTTCTAACTAAAAAAATAGAAATGACACTCCCCCATTGTATATATGTCCACCTTAAAGGAGAAATCCAGTGAGTTTTCACATAGATCTGTTTCTCGAGGTCACCGAGTACTGCCGGTATGGAAAAAAAAAAACCTGAAAACAATTGGTTTTACCTAGCACGAGTTGTTACAGCCAGCAGCTAACACAACCAGGCATCTACAGCGCTACACTCTAGGGGCATGTTCATGAGCCTCCATCATGTTCATACACCCAGAGTGTAGCGCTGTAGCTGCCAGGCTGCGTTAGCTGCTGGCCGTAGCAACTCACGCTAGGTAAAACTGGTTGTTTTCGTACCAGCAGCAGTACTCGTGACCTCGGAAAACGGAAATCTATGTGAAAACTCGTCGGATTTCTCCTTTAAGAGGGTTAGTCTACAAACTTCTTGTTAAGTTTGAGCAGCAGTTGATTTTCAAAGTTTGTTGTGCTCATCCTTGCTCGCTTTGCAGTGAACAGTAACCCGGCACAACTGAAAAGCCGCTCACAGGCAGCTGAGGCAGGAAGGCCCGTGTTGAGTTTCAGAGAGAGTTTTCTTATATTTGAAAATGAGTTCAGCAGATCCATATTGTCTGAGGCACAGGCTAGGTACCCCTCTAACTCCCCTGTACCTTCTGACTTTTTGGACTTCATTGAGGAGAAGAAATCATCTTCATCTGATGATTGTTGTCCAACTTGCTCCACCCCAGCCACTGCCATCTGGTCAAGGTGTTGTCTGACATAGTCCAGACCTTTTGAGTGACAAACAACAATATTTAGGACAATTAAGCTTTGATTAGTCTACCGAGAGTGCATCATAATGCAGAGAGTACCACAAATAGCAAAATAATTACAATTTGAGATGTAAGACAGTATAGCACATATCCCATTGTATTGAATAAAAACAAAGTGGAACCACCTGCAATAAACAATTAAATATCACAGTATGATATTATATCATCATATCATACCTGTTTCAATTATATCAGGCCTCTCTGTCCAGGTGGTTTTGAACTTTGGTAAAAGTATTGCTGCAGCAATCAGTTCGGGGTCCTCCATCATCTCACCAAAACGCTTTTGGACACCATCCTGAATGGCTCTGATGAGTGGTAGACACAACTTGGAGGATGTCTCTTGCCTTCTGAGTTTTGCTTGCAGTTGAAAGATCACTGGAAGAAGCCACCCTAAGTGTGTGTTGGTCTCCGACTGAAGAATGTTTAAGGTCTTTACCAAAGGTTTCATCACTGAGCAATACTCGGTTAGGAAAGCAATTTCTGCTTGACTCAACCTGTATAACAGATCAAGAACATACAATTGGTTGCATATAAAGCAGGAAAAGTTTGAAATGTGTAGCCAGATATGGAAATCTAATTGAACAATTCCATACAACTGGAAAATACGGAAATATACAAGGTAGCTTCATGCACCGTTTTTCAGCTGTCATTAATTTGTCATTTGTTATAAACATTTCATACTGATGAAATGCTAATTAAAACTTACATTTTCAATTTGAATTCTTCACAAACATTCCTGATTGCCTCCTCCCCTTTCTCTTGTATGATCCGTATGATTCTCTCCACGGCCATGAACGTTGAATTCCACCGTGTTTGATTTGGCCGAATGAGCTGGAGCTGGCAATTATCTTCCACAACTTCTGCTGCCATGTATGAACGACCCGTCTTGTTCCACATGGCTTGGCATTTCCCAAAGGCTGCACGTGATAGCCTCTTGTATGTATCGTTCTTCTTTTCTACCATGTCAGCATCTGTTGTGGCAACTAAGTTTAACAAGTGGCATGCACACCTTTGGTGTGTGGGAAGCTGGTACTCTAAACCATTGTCTTTCTCCAGGATGCTGCAGGTGTCTAGGTAGTTGACATGGGCCTCCTCAGAAGAATCTTGGTCGGATTCTTCATCCTCAGACTGGCTCTGCTCACCAAACACACTAAATGCTTTAATGAAGTTCGAGCCACTATCTGTGGTGGTTCTTACCACTTTCCCCCTTATTCGATATTGACAGTGTATTTCATCAAGTGCACCTGCAACGACATCAAAGGTGTGGGACCCTTTTAGTCTCTTGCATGCCAGTGCAGCGGATCTCCTCTCTAAGGTTCCCTCATCTATCCAATGAGCTGTTACCCCAATGAAACTTTGCTGGTGCGCTGTCCAACAATCTGTGGTGGTGGCAACATAGCTGACTTCACTAAGTTCCAATATCATATTTTTCCTCATTTGATTAGCAGATCCCTCTATTCTAGTCCGGACTGTGGGTCTGGAAATGACCTTGATGTGGGGATTGAGTGCCACTACTAGCTCTTTAAAAGCAGGTTGTTCAACTAAAGAAAATGCATGAAGACCCTCGCAAATTAACTTAATAATGAACTTGTCGATCTTTCCCTGTGTCACACGGCGGTTGCCTCCCACTGACATTGCATCTGATATTTTCGCTTGCTTGCTTGGTTTTGGTGCTTGTGGATTTGGGGTTTGATGGCCCCTCTTTGCATGATTAAAAGCAGTCATCTTAGATGGATGTTTCCTCTGTGAAGAAAGAAAAGGCTTTCATCAGTACATCAATCAATGTAGTGTTCATTACAACAGACCAAAATTAAAACATTGATAGATAAAAGTTTTCTATTTCTATAGTCATTACATTTTATCCATGACATTTCATTTCATTTCATTTCACTACTTGCTAACAGAGATTCCTGAACAAATGAAAATAACCGTTAAAACAGTTTAAAGCGTAACTCTGAACTCAAATTTGAAGATATAGGCTGGGGAGTCAGAGTTTTGCATAAGCTCCTCCTGACATGGAAGACCAAGCAAAATACCTACTGGAAATTTACTCAAAGAGTGACCATTATGGTGATAATCATTTTGGTCTGTATGTATAATGTATGCCCACTCTATGACCAAACATGATCTGTATAATCCTGTTCTTCTTTTGAAATAGATACACTCTTCTCTCGAGCTCTTTCTGCCTCACATTAACTAAACCTTTTAGGTGAAATAGTAACTATTAAATGAAATGAATGTGATGGAAAAGGACATGATCACATGCCAAAGTCCCAGAAATAGACAGTCCTCACTCTGGACATTCATTGTGCTGCCAGACATGACTCATGTTAAACTGCTAAGAGACTTTAGCACTGCTAGTTCCACATGTGCTCATTTCATTGTACTGCTTTTTGACTGTGTGAGGTCAGGATACATAACAGATGGAATTATGTGTGTCATAATGTAGACATATCATATTGTGTTTTTGAATAGATAGCAGCAATTACACCAAATGTATTGGTGTTACAAAGTGTTTTGGAAGCGTGAATAGAATGTTGTATTAGTGGCCACCAGCTTGTATCACATAGGAGACATTCTCTGGAGACACTGGACTTTTTTTTCAAGGAGTCCTTACAGTCTGTGCTTTTGAATCATGGCTAATCAGATGTGTTTGTTTTTCAAGGAAATAAGGAGGACAGAGTTTGCACACAGGAGAAACTGGATGCAGAGCAGGAGCTGTGTGTGAATCTCTCCATGAAGTGAGCATGTTATATATGGGAAAATACTGCCCCCTAGGGGTCCTAGATGTCTGCACTTGAGAAATGCTAAGGGAGCATGGTCATTTCATTACTTTTTGATGACTGACATTTTTTATTTTACACTTAATGATATGTTCTTAAAGTTTTACCAGGTGAATCAAATTATTTGTAAATTATTCAAAATGTGACCCTTCAATATATAAATAAGAAAGTGCTCTTCCTTGACATGATAGTATGTCTGAATTATGCATTCTATGAGAACGTGTACTAGAAAATAGCTAATCCAACTTGACTGTAACCTATGTGAATACCAACTGAATATGTTTAAGTTTTACTTCACTACATATAATACATTATTTGTGAAATACACACATGGAAATATGTTTGTTCATGTAATAATATATTTGCATTTATCTCAATATACAGTGAAGCCACAAGTGATTCAATTGCCTCATTTAATTAAATACATGTGACTAGTCATTTGAGATTCCTGGATGCTTTATTGTATATGGTGTTGAAGAGTTAACCTGGCAATAGCCAGATGAATTTCGCTCCGCCTAGCTCCACTCATCCATCTGGAACCGATCCATTGAAGTGTTGCTTCAGAAGGCTGGGCCTAATCAAAAAATGCTTGCATATGATTGAATAAGCCACTTGTCCGTCATCTTTTGACGTGCTACTTCAACCACTCACATCGAAGCCAACCCGTGACGCTAATAACAGACTCACAGTCGCTTCTACGCTATGTCACATCTATGAAACTCCCGCCCTGCGTCCTGATTGGCTAAACCATAAAGTTGGTTGGAGAAATCACTCTCAATGGAAGAGGTCCCAGATGGATGTGAGTGAAGCTAGGCGGAGCTAAGCGGAACGACATTCATCTGGCTAGGGTCAGGTTATTGAAGAGTAGTTTACCAATAGATTGTTCCCTTGCTCTGCGTCTGCAATTGTGGTTCGACAACAGCAAGTTAGACATAAGACAGTTAAACAACGTTGTTGTTTATTCTGTGCCACTCTTCACTTTTTGTTTCACTAAGCACTTTTCTCACTGTGACCTTTCAGGCACAGTTATACACTGGAGTGTTTTCACGTAGCCTGTTCATCTGCAGATACACCTGCCCACAGCCTTTAAAAGAGCACACCTATTGGATATTACTGTACCTTATTTACCCTCTTCCCCAGAATAAGATACGTGGATACAGACCCTTCTCTTCTCTGTGTGTGCACTAACCCTGTCTGACACCGTTTTCCTATCTTAGCATCATTTGCTGGAAGTGGGTTACACCAGGTAGCCTATAGCTCCCTTTCAACTATAGGCTAGCTATAGGCTAACTAGTGTAACCCATTTTTAGTGAATTATGCTAAGCTAAGCTAACAGTGTCAGACTTAATAATAACACATATGTTTCCTCTTATATAACTCTGATAGATGGAATATAAGCTAATTTCCCAAAAAGTTGCCATGTTCTTTAATAAAATGTATGCGGAAATATTTCATCAGTCAGGGGCTGGGGAGAAGAGAGAGTTGAGATTAGTCTGCCTTCTAAGAGTCTAAAGTCTAAAATGATCAACAGAGGATCCAGAATAAAGTGGCCAGAACTGTGAGTTGTTTTTGCGCAACTCTGCAGTCTCATGTGTGACTGTGGGTCTCGAGCACAGTAATACACAGCTGTGTCCTCAGCTTTCAGGCTGTTCACTTGTAGGTTCAGTTTGTCTGAGTTTTTGGTGATGGAGAACTGGCCCTGGAGAGACTGGGCAAATGTTGTGCCAGTGCCTGTATTAATGCGACCGATCCACTCCAGCCCCTTTCCTGGTTTCTGACGGATCCAATGCATATAGTAGCTGTTTATGGAAAATCCAGATACAGTGCAGGACAGAGTGACCGAGTCTCCAGGTCTCTTCACTTCTGGACCAGAGGAGGTCAGAGACTGACCAGAAACAACTTCAAAAAGAGAAAAAAATGATTGAGTAAACAAGTACCAAATATATTTGCCAAAAACAAAGACTTTATTAAATAAAATCTTTCGTACATGCTTACCACTCAAACTGGCTGCAATCAAGATTACCCACATCATTGTTATCTGTTGTGTTGTGAAGTCAGTATCTGTCAGTAGAACGGGTGGTCAAATGTTATATCACCACAGAGAAATGCGTTTTGCATAATTCCCCCGGTCTCCTTCCTCATTCTTCCTCAGTATGAAGATGCATGCATGACATGTGTGTGTGTGTGTGTGTGTGCGTGTGTGTGAGTCAAATGCACATTAAAACAAAGCGGATACGCATAGCAGGCCAAAACTATTAAGAGAGAGTAAGCAGAGTTGGGCAGCTGTGGCCTACTGGTTAGCGCTTCGGACTTGGAACCTGAGGGTTGCCGGTTCAAACCCCGGCCAGTAGGCACGGCTGAAGTGCCCTTGAGCAAGGCACCTAACCCCTCCGAGTGCCACGGTTGTTGCAGGGATTATTTTCATTTCATAATGTAATTTAAAACTAAAATTCTAGCTAGGTTTAACCATGGTGACTGTCTAATAAACTGCAGTGTCCTCAATCTTCAGCTGAGTCATATGCTGTCAGAGTCTTTGGATGCAGTGTATCTGCCTTGGACGGTCTGGGCTGTGCTCTTGTGTGTGTCTGAATAGTAATAAATAAGCCATTCAGATCCTTTTCTTGGAGCCTGTAGATTCTGGCCTCTTAGGGTCACAGTGCTGCTGGAGGTGTCTCTGGAGACGAGGAACTTGTTTTTCAGTTTATCGTTGTGAGCTGTGCTCCCATCAGAGCATATAAGTGCCATCCACCTCCTTTTCCTGCAGGCTGTATACAAATGTACAAAAATGTAAATTTTTATATCTGCCATATTGTGTTTTATTCCTTCCCACTCAGGTCCGGTGCCATAATTGAAACAATTACAATTAAATACAAATATTTAGTCGGAGTTTGTTGTGTAAAGCCATGTGTATTTAAATCATCCCCGGAATCATCCCTGGAGATGGTGAATCTCCCCTGGACTGACTGGGAGTAGTAGATTGGGTAACTGGCTGTGTCAATATAAGCAATCCACTCCAGGCCTTTCCCTGGAGCTTGTCTGATCCAGTTCATGGCATAGCTGCTAAATGTGAATCCAGACGTGGTGCAGGTCAGTTTGTGAGATCCTCCAGATCTAATGACTACTGGCTCTGATTCAGTCAGTGTCTGACCAACTGCACCTATAAAGATCATGGAACATATGGAAAAGTCCTCAGACAAGAGTAAGGGTAAACCTACCTGTTAGACAAAGAGCCACTAAAAGAAGCAGTGCTGGACACATGGCTGAATAAATACACTGTGTCTCAGAAATCTGTGTTTTAACTTCCTTCACACAGAGAGAGCTGATTTTATTTTGCATTGGCCACTCCCATCTGGACTGCTGAAGCTGTGTCTGAATGGGTTTTAGTATGATGGTGCACTTGGGTACAGCTTTTTTGGGATTATACCCACTCGTATAACTGCAAGATAGATTTTAGGCTATCAGAAATAATAAATGTGTATGATTGTGGATGAACATAGTAGACTTTACATACTTTAATAATTTGTAGATTTGTTGTTTTAACATTGACTTCACATAAGGTGATGATGAAACAGTATATGAGACAATGGTTACTTTGTCCTTTGTAAAAATGCGAGTCATCAAAATATGTTGTTATAACAATGTTATAAAATGTTGTAGTGACATCATATAGAGATGATTATGTTAAAAATTGCATTCTGTTCTCTCTCTGTATAGACTTCAGATGATTCTGTTTACTCTCACTCACCCCATTACATGAAATCCTGTGAGTGTACTGCCCCCATGTGGTCAATAGTGTCCATGATTCTGCTGTCAGGAGGTATGGGAGCACATCCATCAAGTTCCTTTTTGTACATTTTCCTTTTTTTCTCATGGATACTAACTTTAATTCAACATTTATATACATTCTATATCATTTGCAATGTAACATATTAGCATTTATGTTTCCAATGTCCTACTGCTTTTGGAAACATATTTTCAAACCAATCAGTTAATTTACAGAGTTACTCATTTTTCTGTTCAATCACATGAGATAGAATGCAACCAATGGCACTTTAAACTTAACAGCTGCATTATGGCAGATCCATGCATCCTTGCGCTTTACTGTTACAATTTAAGACAGGCCAATATTTTGTACAGCCATCATATTGCTTTGTATCACAGTCATATTGTGCACGGAACTGTATCAATTTCCGTGCACAATAATACACAGCGTGTCTTCAGCCTGTATTTTTTTTTATTAAAAACTTGGGCATGCAACTTGGACATTCCTTGATGCCTGTCTTAAATACATAAAATAATTAATTAAAAATAACTGTGTGATTACATTGAGACTTGTGGAGAAGAACTTGGGTAAATTTAAAGAAAAGTATTTTCCATGTTTGATGTGTCAAGTGTTGGAGGTTTTGGAACAGCCATTAAGTAGCCAATGCGACGATAGTCCACCAAGGTGGAAAGAGGTGCAAGAAGTAATAAAACGTGCAAAGGCCTCTTCAGCCCCGGGACCTAATGGAGTGTCCTACCGGTTGTATAAGAGTGCACCAGATGTTTTAAGATTTCTATGGCAATTAATGAAGATAGTTTGGAAAAAGCAGAGTATTTCCAAGGCTTGGCGGAGGGCTGGGGGAATATTTATTCCCAAAGAAAAGGACGCAGTGGAGATTAATCAATTTAGGCCAATTAGTCTACTGAATGTTGAAGGGAAGGTTTTCTTCAGTGTGGTGGCACGGAGACTGACAAATTACCTCGAAAGGAATAAACTAATTGATACCGCGGTGCAAAAAGCTGGAATTCCTGGCTTCTCCGGGTGCTTAGAGCATACCAGCATGATTTGGCACCAAATTCAATTAGCAAAGCGTGAGAAGAGAGACCTGCACGTTGTGTTCTTGGATTTGGCTAATGCTTTTGGGTCTGTGCCGCATAGTCTGTTATGGGAGGCCTTTGATTATTTCAGAATCCCAGGTAACATTAAAAGCCTAGTAAAAGCATACTTTCTGGATATTCAATTATGTTTTACTACAGCTGATTACACCACAGGGTGGCAACAACTCGAGATAGGGATCATGGCCGGATGTATCATCTCCCCACTTGCTTTTACAATGGCAATGGAGGTCATCATTAGGGCCTCAAAATGGGTAGTGGGTGGGGAGAAGTTGCAGGGAGGGCCACACCTCCCCCCGATTAGGGCTTTCATGGACGACATGACAACCTTGACGTCAACCGTTCCATGCACCAACAGGTTGCTGGATAAGTTAAATAGTAATCTGCAATGGGCCAGAATGAAGGTGAAGCCAAGTAAGTCTAGGAGTCTCTCAATTGTTAAGGGGAAGGTAATAGATAAGAAGTTTGCTATAAATAAGGAGGTGATTCCCACAGTTCTGGAGAAACCAGTGAAGAGTCTGGGAAGGTGGTATGATGCAAGCCTTAGTGATAAATCACAGGTTGAAGACTTGAGACAGGTCACTAGGCAAGGTATTGCAAAAATTGACAAGTCAGGGCTGCCAGGTAAGCTCAAGCTGTGGTGTTTGCAGTTTGGTTTGTTGCCTCGGCTAATGTGGCCATTGACAGTTTATGAAGTTCCTCTGTCAAAGGTAGAGAGGTTGGAAAAAATGATCAACTCCTTTGTCAGAAAATGGCTCGGAATTTAAGTGTGCTAAGGCTAGATTGGAAATGACTCTTACTCAGTCCAAGCAGTCCAAGGACCCAGTGGTGAGGAAAGTTGCACCCACAGTTAATGCAGGGAGGGAGTGGAACCCAGAGCAGGCAGTTAAGCAAGCTCAATCAGCATTGAAGCATAGGGATATAATGGGCCATGTGCAGCACGGGCAGGGGGGGTCTAGGGGTGGGTGTAAGTAAACCCTTGTGGAGTAAGGCTTCTGCAGGAGAAAAGAGGAAAATGGTAGTGGAGGAAATGCATAGACAGGAGGAGGCTGTAAGATGTACTAAAGCAGTGTCGCAGGCAAAACAAGGGCAGTGGGTGAACTGGGAAGGGGTGGAAAAAAGACGGATTAAATGGAAAGATCTATGGGGCATGGAAGCTGGTACGATCAGATTTATGTTAGGTGCTACATATGATGTGCTCCCATTTCCCAAGAATACAAGTCAATGGTTTGGTGAGGATGATAAATGCATACTTTGCTCGTGTGTGGGCAGCCTCCACCATATCCTATCAGGGTGCAAGGTAAGTCTCACCCAGGGTCGGTATACGTGGCGTCATAACCAGGTATTGAAATGTGTGGCAGCGGCAATAGAGGATAAAAGGAGATAAGTCAATTCATTACCAGCTAGTAAAGGGGTAAGGCTTAATTAACTTTGTACGTCGGGGATAAACCTTGTTCCGCGAAGGCCAGGTGTAAAACCGGCCAGTTGAAAAATGGGGCGGGCTGGGAAATGAAGGTTGGTCTTGGCCAGCAGATGGCGTATGGTACCTCCACATATAGTGAGTACTAAATGTATGGTACCTCCACATATAGTGAGTACTAAACTACGACCCGACGTAATTCTAAGGTCGGATTCAGAGAAGATAGTTTACTTCATTGAACTCACTGTTCCTTGGGAAGACAGAGTGGAAGTGGCCAATGAGCTGAAGAGAGCTAAATACACTGAAATAGCAGAGGAGGCAGCTAAGCGAGGTTGGAGTGCACGATTAAGGCCTATTGAAATTGGTGCACGTGGGTTTGTGGCCAGATCTGCTATTGGCTTGCTGTCTGAATTGGGCATTTGTGGTGCTAAGTCTAAGGCAGGTGGTTAGTAACATGTCTTTAGCAGCAGAACGGGCAAGCGAATGGTTGTGGGTAAGGAGAAGTTACCCTAAGTTTTCCCCTCTCTCTCACGGTAAGGAGAAGTTACCCTTCCTGGGGCGCAAGCTAAGGTAAGCTAACTGGCTTATTTGTTTTGTGTTTGTGATGGACTGTGCCTAGGTTGATGGTACTTGGCTAAGGTTTTTTATGGTTTATGGTTCAGTCCGCATCAACGGACCAACCGGACCAACCTAGCCAACTTAGACCATGCCTAGGTTGGTTAAGGGTATTTGGATGTTTGTTGTGGTAATATGGTGGCAGCATGTGGCGTAAGCTAACTGGCTAATTTGTTTTGTGTTTGTGATGGGCTGTGCCTAGGTTGATGGTTGGTTGGCCAGGGTTTTTATGACTATGGTTCAGTCCACATCAACGGGACGGACCAACCTAGCCAACCTTGACCATGCCTGGGCTGGTTAAGAGTATTTTGGGTATTGGATATTTCAATGTGGTAGTATGGTGGCAGCATGGAGGGGAGTGTCTCCAGGACGCTGGTTTCACTGTTAAGCCTTCATGAGGTGTCGTGGGCCTAACTTAACGAAACATCGGTGAATGAGGGTGCCCACTTGATAACCCCAATGACATGCCGCATACTATATACTGCTGTTGGACGGGCCATTACTGTAGTATTGTGTTTGTGACCATTTGTTGGCGGATTTGTGGGTAGTGTGCTTTTTAAAGTTAAACTTGAGCAGGGGCTTCTGAATGTGTTTTTAAGGGATTTTAACATCTAATCCTGTGTATTAATGTAAAGTAATTAGGTTAAAATGCATGTTAAAAAACTCATTAAAATATGAACTAAGTTCTGTAGATAGGCCTATTGTTTTTTTTATTTTAAAATTAGGCTACTGTATTAATTTAATTGTTTTATTAAAATTTGAAGAGAAATTCATCACAATGTATAGGAATGCCTTTTATTATTGATAAAACTTGAACAAACAACATTTAAACTCATAAATATTCCACATCCACTGTAGATGAAGAACCTATAAAAAAAGACAAATAACCTATAAAAAAGAACATAAGAAAACAAATTTTTAGTTCATGTTCATTTACTCAGTTGAAATAAAAGTTTGCTATATCACCTATGAATGCAACAAATAAGTGAATGGACATCGGCTAACATTAGCCAAAAGCTAACCAACATGTGCTGCTATGGTTAGCTAAAACTGTCTACAGACAGAAACACCAATTTCAATGATAAAGTCTATGTTTTCGTGTATATTTACACAAAAACATATGTGATATTGTTATAATCTGCCATACACACCCATTGGAAGGTAGCTACCATGAGCTACCTGTCCGAAAGACTACTAGCATGCTAACAACGAAGCTAATGTTACCTTAGTTTTCTCAGGTTCATGTAAGTTAATCACGTAAACAAACATTTAGCTAACTATTGGTCAAACTGAACAAAATTTTCGGTTATTTCATCAGAATTTTAATTTTTCAACAAGTTCATCAGAAAGTTCGCCCACCATTTGATGTAGTAGGCTATTTCTCACAGCAGCACAACGCATGGACTCATTCATGTCTCTGTGTGGACTGAGAAGCAGGAGGAACAGTTGATGGGCAGAATTTTTATTAGACCCCTCCTCTGCCTTGCAAAAACATATCATTTATCGTTGTCTCTGCTTAACATGATCAGTGCACTGTATATTTCACTTAAATAGTACAATCAACTCATTTCTTTTAGTTATGACATAGAGTTTTCACAAAACACACAAGCATTAGTAGGCTAGTGACCACCTAACATATTTATTACAACTAAATCTGGTTTCGTAACACAGTGACTCTCGAGCACATGTAATACACAGCTGTGTCTCAAGGCTGCATGTTTTGCCCTCGCAGGGTGATTGTGTTACTGGAGGTGTTCCTGGAGATGCTGAATCTGCCATAATGCAGCTGTTAAGTAATCAAGAATCTTTGGTAGTAGTGGTAAGAGCTCAGTGTAGTAGTGGTAAGAGTTCAGTGTAGTGGTAAGAGCTCAGTATAGTAGTGGTAAGAGCTCAGTGTAGTAAGAGCTCAGTATAGTAGTGGTAAGAGCTCAGTATAGTGGTAAGAGCTCGGTGTAGTGGTGGTAAGAGCTCAGTATAATTTATGAAACATATCGCGGAGGGTCGGAAAGTCCTCAAAGATGAAATACTTATGCTATCCATGTTTTAGACCTAACAGGCTAGACCAGGAGCCCATCCCTTCAGGACTTCTATGAAATGATGACTATTCATTCCACAACATCTTATTCAGAAGCCTAAAATACTTGAACAGAAGCTGTTCTGATAGACTCTGATAGACTCAACATGATAAGCAGCCCCTGCCACCACAAAAATGTATGAGGGGTTTCAGTACAATCTTAAAAAGTGATATCAACTGATATTATGGGTGAAATGCAGCAGTTTTGCTACCTGACAAACAACAACACTACATAAACACAATATAATGTATGACTTTTTTTCAGGAATGTTGTCCTCAAGGTGAATAAGTAATATGAACACATAGTTTAATGCTGGGTATGTGGTGTAATGAGCAGCAGGGTTTTTGTTCAGCCTTGGAGCCTCCTCTGCCACTGTGTGCGTCTGGCACAGTAATACACAGCTGTGTCTTCAGTCTTCAGGCTGTTCATCTGCAGATATGCCTGGTTAATACTGTCATCTCTCGAGATGGTGAAACGACCCTGAAAAGCCTGAGAGTAGTAGCTAGTTGAGCTGTACTTCATTGCGATCCATTCCAATCCTTTCCCGGGAGCCTGCCTGATCCAAGCTATATAGAAGTTACTGAATGTGTACCCAGAGGCTGTGCAGGTCAGTTTGTGAGATCCTCCAGGACTGATGACCACTGGTTCAGATTCAGTCAGTGTCTGACCATGTCCACCTGAAAAACAAAAAAACATAAACTAAGATTAAAAAGAATACATGTTAACATTTCTATTGTGTGAAGTTGTGAAATTGTGTGAAATGTGCTCCCAACCTGTTAAGCAGACAGCCAGGAGGGTTAATACAACTATAAATGGCATGTTTAACAGGAGTGTGTGACAGTGTGTGTCATCAAATTTGAAGATATAGGCTGGGGATTCAGAGTTTTGCATAAGTTCCTCCTGACATGGAAGACCAAGCAAAATACCTACTGGAAATTTACTCAAAGAGTGACCATTATGGTGATAATCATTTTGGTCTGTATGTATAATGTATGCCCACTCTATGACCAAACGTGATCTGTATAATCCTGTTCTTCTTTTGAAATAGATACACTCTTCTCTCAAGCTCTTTCTGCCTCACATTAACTAAACCTTTTAGGTGAAATAGTAACTATTAAATGAAATGAATGTGATGGAAAAGGACATGATCACATGCCAAAGTCCCAGAAATAGACAGTCCTCACTCTGGACATTCATTGTGCTGCCAGACATGACTCATGTTAAACTGCTAAGAGACTTTAGCACTGCTAGTTCCACATGTGCTCATTTCATTGTACTGCTTTTTGACTGTGTGAGGTCAGGATACATAACAGATGGAATTCTGTGTCATAATGTAGACATATCATATTGTGTTTTTGAATAGATAGCAGCAATTACACCAAGTGTATTGGTGTTACAAAGTGTTTTGGAAGCATGAATAGAATGTTGTATTAGTGGCCAGCTTGTATCACATAGGAGACATTCTCTGGAGACACTGGACTTGTTTTTCAAGGAGTCCTCACAGTCTGGCTAATCAGATGTGTTTGTTTTTCAAAGAAATAAGGAGGACAGAGTTTGCACACAGGAGAAACTGGATGCAGAGCAGGAGCTGTGTGTGAATCTCTCCATGAAGTGAGCATGTTATATATGGGAAAATACTGCCCCCTAGGGATCCTAGATGTCTGAAATGTTAAGGGAGCATGGTCATTTCATTACTTTTTGATGACTAACATGTTTTATTACATTTTACACTTAATGATATGTTCTTAAAGTTTTACCAGGTGAATCAAATTATTTGTAAATTATTCAAAATGTGACCCTTCAATATATAAATAAGAAAGTGCTCTTCCTTGACATGATAGTATGTCTGAATTATGCATTCTATGAGAATGTCTAAAATAGCTAATCCAATTTGACTGTAACCTATGTGAATACCAATTGAATATGTTTAAGTTTTACTTCACTCAAATTCAAAATATAATACATTATTAGTGAAATACACACATGGAAATATGTTTGTTCATGTGATAATATATTTGCACTTATCTCAATATACAGTGAAGCCACAAGTGATTCAATTGCCTCATTTAATTAAATACATGTGACTAGTCATTTGAGATTCCTGGATGCTTTATGTATATGGTGTTGAAGAGTAGCTTACCAATAGATTGTTCCCTTGCTCTGAGTCTGCAGTTCGACAACAGCAAGTTAGACATAAGACAGTTAAACAACGTTGTTGTTTATTCTGTGCCACTCTTCACTTTGAGGGATTTTGTTTCACTAAGCACTTTTCTCACTAAGCACTTTTCTTATACACTGGAGTGTTTTCACCTAGGCTGTTCATCTGCAGATACACCTGCCCACAGCCTTTAAAAGAGCACACCTATTGGATATTACCTTATTTACCCTCTTCCCCAGAATAAGATACGTGGATACAGACCCTTCTCTTCTCTGTGTGTGCACTAACCCTGACTGACACCGTTTTCCTATCTTAACATTATTGGCTGGAAGTGGGTTACACCAGGTAGCCTACAGTATAGCTCCCTTTCAACTATAGGCTAGCTATAGGCTAACTAGTGTAACCTATTTTTAGTGAATTATGCTAAGCTAAGCTAACAGTGTCAGACTGAATAATAACACATGTTTCCTCTTATATAACTCTGATAGATGGAAAATAAGCTAATTTCCCAAAAAGTTGCCATGTTCTTTAATAAAATGTATGTGGAAATATTTCGTCAGTCAGGGGCTGGGGAGAAGAGAGAGTTGAGATTAGTCTTCCTTCTAAGAGTCTAAACTCTAAAATGATCAACAGAGGATCCAGAATAAAGTGGCCAGAACTGTGAGTTGTTTTTGTGCAGCTCTGCAGTCTCATGTGTGACTGTGGGTCTCGAGCACAGTAATACACAGCTGTGTCCTCAGCTTTCAGGCTGTTCACTTGTAGGTTCAGTTTGTCTGAGTTTTTGGTGATGGAGAACTGGCCCTGGAGAGACTGGGCAAATGTTGTGCCAGTGCCTTTATCAATATATCCGATCCACTCCAGCCTCTTTCCTGGTTTCTGACGGATCCAGTGCATATAGTAGCTGCTCATAGAAAATCCAGACACAGTGCAGGACAGAGTGACCGAGTCTCCAGGTCTCTCCACCACTGGACCAGATGAGGTCAGAGACTGACCATAAACAACTTCAAAAAGAGAAAAAATATGATTGAGTAAACAAATACCAAATATATTTGCCAAAAACAAAGACTTTATTAAATAAAATCTTTCGGACATGCTTACCACTCAAACTGGCTGCAATCAAGATTACCCACATCATTGTTATCTGTTGTGTTGTGAAGTCAGTATCTGTCAGTAGAACGGGTCAAATGTTATATCACCACAGAGAAATGCGTTTTGCATAATTCCCCCGGTCTCCTTCCTCATTCTCTTTCGGTATGAAGATGCATGTATGACGTGTGTGTGTGTGTGTGTGTGTGAGTCAAATGCACATTAAAACAAAGCGGATACGCATAGCAGACCAAAACGATTAAGAGAGAGTAAGCAGAGTGGGGCGTGGCCTACTGGTTAGCGCTTCGGACTTGGAACCAGAGGGTTGCCGGTTCGAACCCCGACCATAGGCACGGCTGAAGTGCCCTTGAGCAAGGCACCTAACCCCTCACTGCTCCCCGAGCGCCGCTGTTGTTGCAGGCAGCTCAATGCGCCAGGATTAGTGTGTGCTTCACCTTACTGTGTGTTCACTGTGTGCTGAGTGTGTTTCACTAATTCAAGGATTGGGATAAATGCAGAGACCATTTATCCCTCATGGGATCAAAAGAGTATATATACTTATATACTCATTTAAAACTAATATTCTAGCTATAGTGGTTTAACCATGGTGACTGTCTAATAAACTGCAGTGTCCTCAATCTTCAGCTGAGTCATATGCTGTCAGAGTCTTTGGATGCAGTGTATCTGCCTTGGACGGTCTGGACTGTGCTCTTGTGTGTGTCTGAATAGTAATAAATAAGCCATTCAGATCCTTTTCTTGGAGCTTGGTGGATCCACTGTGTTGTGGACATGTGGATACAGTAATAATTCTGATCTCGATGTGGTAAAATAATACCTCATAATATAGCGTGTGTCAGTAATGAATGTTTTCAAACCAGTGGTATACCTTAAACTACTGTTGGTGCATCCATATGCTAGAGCAGTTGTGCATTTTTCAATCACACGATCATGGTTTAGACAGCCATAGTTTTTGTTATGTTCATTGGGCATGTTTGTATCAGTGAACTACTGTTACAGTAATACACAGCTGTGTCTCCAGCCTGTAGATTCTGGCCCTGTAGAGTCACAGTGCTGCTGGAGGTGTCTCTGGAGATGCTGAACTTGTTTTTCAGTTTATCGTTGTGAGCTGTGCTCCCATCAGAGCATATAAGTGCCATCCACTCCACTGCTTTTCCTGCAGGCTGTATACAAATGTACAAAAATGTACATTTTTATATTTGCCATTTAGGGCCCTATCATGACATTCTAAAGTGCATCGTCACTCATCAAAAGTCTATTCAAATTTAGTAGGATGTCCAGTTCACATTGGGAGGGGTTTCGTTATCAAACGTGGAGCGCATGGCGCAACAAGGTGTTCCTAGGTTTTTTAATCAGTCATATGGGTGTGTTTGGGGCGTAAAATCATTTTAAACCAATGAGAATGACATCTGTCATTCCCTTTACAAAGCGCGATATGTCAAATAAATGCATCGGTATTTTGCGCTGGTGCCCAAAATACAGCCCATTGTGTTTTATTCCTTCCCAGGTCTGGTGCCATAATTAAAACAATTACAATTAAATACAAATATTTAGTCTGAGTTTGGTGTGTAAAGCCATGTGTATTTAAAGCTGACACAAATGCTAGAATATAATCAAGATAACTAGTAACGTATATGTAAATTCTGGCATTTTTATCATACGCTCATGTCTCATGACCAAGTCTCATGTGCTAAATAAGGAAGTGTTTTTGTACAGCCTGGCCTCTGCATTCCTCCACTGTGCCCTCCGAGCACAGTAATACACAGCAGTGTCTTCACTCTTCAGGCTGCTCATCTGTAAGTAGAGCTCACTTCTGTAATCATCCCTGGAGATGGTGAATCTCCCCTGGACTGACTGGGAGTAGTAGATTGGGTAACTGGCTGTGTGAATAAAAGCAATCCACTCCAGGCCTTTCCCTGGAGCTTGTCTGATCCAGTTCATGGGATAACTGCTAAATGGGAATCCAGACGTGGTGCAGGTCAGTTTGTGAGATCCTCCAGGTCTAATGACTACTGGCTCTGATTCAGTCAGTGTCTGACCAACTGCACCTATGAAAGATGGATAGCAGGTGAGCACATCACAGACATATTGAAAAGTCCTCAGACAAGAGTAAGGGAAAACCTATCTGTTAGACAAAGAGCAACTAAAAGAAGCTGTGCTGGACACATGGCTGAATAATACACTGTGTCTCAGAAATCTGTTTATTTAATTTCCGTCACACAGATATATAAGAGCTGATTTTGGTTTTGCATTGGCCACTCCCATCTGGACTACTGAAGCTGTGTCTGAATGGGTTTTAGTATGAAGGTGCACTTGGGTACAGCTTTTTTATACCCATACAGTAATACCCACTCATATAATTGGAACTGCAAGATACATTTAGGCTATCAGAAATAAGAAATGTGTATGATTGTGGATGAACATAGTAGACTTTACATACTTTAATCATTTGTAGATTTGTTGTTTTAACATTGACTTCACATAAGGTGATGATGATACAGTATATGAGACAATGGTTATGCTTTGTCCTTTGTAAAAATGCCAGTCATCAAAATGTTGTTATAACAATGTTATAAAATGTTGTAGTGACATCATATAGAGATGATTATGCTCAAAATTGCATTCTGTTCTCTCTGTATAGACATCAAAATAAATTGTTATAATATTTTGATGATTCTGTTTACTCTCACTCAACCCATTACATGAAATCCTGTGAGTGTACTGCCCCCGTGTGGTCAATAGTGTCCATGATTCTGCTGTCAGGAGGTATGGGAGCACATCCATCAAGTTCCTTTTTGTACGTTTTCCTTTTTTTCTCATGGATACTAACTTTAATTCAACATTTATATACATTCTATATAATTTGCAATGTAACATATTAGCATTGATATCAATGTGTTCACTAATGTCCTATTACTTTTGGAAACATATTTTCAAACCAATCAGTTAATTTACAGAATTACTAATTTTTCTGTTCAACCAGATGAGATCAAATGGCCAATATTTTGTATAGCCATCATATTGCTTTGTATCACAGTAAGTTCAGTGCATAATAATACACAGTGTCTTCAGCCTGTAAATTTCAAAGTTTATCAAAGTGTAGCTTTTTATTAAAAACTTGGGCATGCAGCTTGGACATTCCTTGATGCCTGTCTTAAATACATAAATTAATTAATTAAAAATAACTGTGTGATTACATTGAGACTTGTGGAGAAGAACTGGGGTAAATTTAAAGAAAAATATTTTCCATGTTTGGTTTGTCAAGTGTTGGAGGTTTTGGTACAGCCTTATAGCTTATTTTAACATTGTGGCTGTCGAGCACAGTAATACACAGCTGTGTCTCCAGGCTGCATGCTTTGCCCTCGCAGGGTGATTGTGTTACTGGAGGTGTCTCTGGAGACGCTGAACTTGTTCTTCAGGGAGTCTTTATGTGCTGTGCTACCACCACTCCAGATAATATTGATCCACTCCAGAGCTTTTCCTGATGGCTGTCGAATCCAAGCTGTGCCATAGCTAGTAACTGAATAGGAGACTTTACAGTTGATGGTCAAGCTTTGACCGGGCTGGATATTCAGAGAAACTGGCTGGTTGAGCTGCTCCATGTGGACATCTAGAAAAACAAAACACAAAACACAGATGAGATCAAGCACTCAACATGACGACCATGACAAACCTTTAAGTTTCACACCTGACAGCTGTTGGTGACACATTTCAAAACAATTGTTTACATTACTAAGTAGATTCTGTTTAAAGTTCATGCGGAGTTCCACACTTAGTCACACTTACAGCAGACAGCTATTAGTAGCAGCAGAACTAGATGCTCCAATGTTCGGCTCATGGTGTGTGATGGAGTGGACCTCATGCACGCTGTACATTTATACCTTCTCTCCTCACAGTAGGGCGGAGTGTGTTATTAGTTTGCATAGCCTACGCATATTTGTGCACTAAGAACAATTCCAGTCAGTTTCTCATACCAAGGAGTAATATCTAGGATTATGTACAGGACTTATAAGAGTTATTGCACTAATTTGAATACAGTACTGTACAGATCACTTTCATCTGCTACAAGCACTCAACTCCAGAGTTAATACCTTTTAATGTGAGAGGAAACACTGCCCCTATATGTGTCATTTTTCTTCAGTCACAATCATGTCTGTCAATGACATCTGGTCTTGTAAATGTCTCTATTGTGTGTAAAATCTACATTACCCAACCATTCCATTCCTTTCCCTGCATGACACTGTGTGTAGATTAAAAGTCTGAATATTTGTGCTGACTGTGGAATAAGTAGGTCATGTTTTTGTACTGGTCTGCCATTAGTTTGTACAACAGTGATATCGGGCACAGTAATACACAGCTGTGTCTCCAGCCTGTAGATTCTGGGCCTGTAGAGTCACAGTGCTGCTGGAGGTGTCTCTGGAGATGCTGAACTTGTTTTTCAGTTGATCACTGTAATATGTGTTCCCATCGTAACATATGTATCCAATCCACTCCGGTGCTTTTCCTGCTGGCTGCCGTATCCATGATGTACAACAACAGGTACTTGTCAGGTCATACCCAGCAACTTTGCAGGTGAGACTGAAACTCTGGCCAGGCTGTGTCATCATGGAACTCGGCTGAGTGAGTACCACATCACTCCTCACACCTGTAAGAGACACATGTAGAAACATAAACACTCAGAATGCAGATCACTAAAATAGTTCCTAATGACTTACTCACTGGAGGCTGCCAACAGCATAAGCAGAGCTGCAGGGATCATGGTTTGCGTAGCTGAACTGATGGAGGCTGTTCCTCTGTACTGATAGTGGCTGAGACACATAGCCATGCTTTATATGAGGAGGAGGGTGTGGACAGTTTGCATATGGTAAGCACTGAGGAGATACCCTGATAGAATCAGAGATACATTGACAGTAATTGTATATTTGCCAACACAGAGCATGTTCTGGCATGTTACTGTCAGTGCGTGTGTTTGTTGGAAATATTTTTTGTCATTTTTATGTTTGTTTTTATTTGTCCTGTTTCTACTTTATCAAAATCATTCAAATTTGGCTTCTTTAGGTAGTGGCAAAGATTACTCAGGAGAAATCACATTTATATAATTATATTATCATATTTAGCAAGCCTTAAATGCTATGCTGTACATTCCCTCTTCACCAGCCTCCTTTTTCACAGTAACTCTGGTTGGATCTTTGTTGTGAGGGTGAACAATGTGGTCTCTACACACTGACAACTTCCGCAAATTAAAGATAGGGTATAAGACAAAATTATACTGTAACTGTGTAATAGTGGTAAGAGCTCAATGTAGTAGTGGTAAGAGCTCAGTGTAATAGTGGTAAGAGCTCAGTGTAGTAGTGGTAAGAACTCAGTATATAGTGGTAAGAGCTCAGTGTAATTTATGAAACATGTATCCTCTGCGGAGGGTGGAAAAGTCCTCAAAGATGAAATACTTACGCTATCCACGTTTTAGACCTAACAGGCTGGACCAGCAGCCCATCCCTTAAGGGCTTTTTTAATATGATGACTATTCATTCCACAACATCTTATTCAGAAGCCTAAAGCACTTGAACAGAAGCTGTTCTCATAGACTGGCATGGATAGACTCTCCATAATATGCAACCCCGGCCTCCTTCATGGTAGCACAACGTTTATGAGGGGGTTTCAGTATCTTCTAACACTCTTAAAAGACAATGCAGTGATTTGTTTTTGGATGATATCACAAAATGATAGGAAATGATAACTGATATCAACTGATATTGTGGGCAAGGTGGAGCAGCGGTGTTGCTACCTGACAAACAACAACAATACATAAACACAACATCATTTATGTATGACTTTTTTTCAGGAATGTAATGTCCTTAAGGTGAATAAGTAAACACTTAGAATTAGATAATATATGAACACTTAGTTTAATGCCGGGTATGTGGTGTAATGAGCAGCAGAGTTTTTGTTCAGCCTTGGAGCCTCTTCTGCCACTGTGACTCTCTGGCACAGTAATACACAGCTGTGTCTTCAGTCTTCAGGCTGTTCATCTGCAGATATGCCTGGTTAATACTGTCATCTCTAGAGATGGTGAACCGACCCTGAAAAGCCTGAGAGTAGTAGCTAGTTGAGCCGTGCTGGATTGCGATCCATTCCAATCCTTTCCCGGGAGCCTGTCTAATCCAAGCTATCCAGTAGCTACTGAATGTGTACCCAGAGGCTGTGCAGGTCAGTTTGTGAGATCCTCCAGGACTGATGACCACTGGTTCAGATTCAGTCAGTGTCTGACCATGTCCACCTGAAAAACAAAAAAACATAAACTAAGATTAAAAAGAGTAAATATAGTGCGTTAACAACTTCTATAAATTGTGAGAAATGTGCTCCCAACCTGTTAAGCAGGCAGCCAGGAGGGTTGATACAACTATAAATGTCATGTCTAACAGGAGTGTGTGACAGTGTGTGTCATATCTGAAGATATAGGCTGGGGAGTCAGAGTTTTGCATAAGCTCCTCCTGACATGGAAGACCGATTAAAATGCCTACTGGACATGTTGTACTCAAAGAGTGACCATTACGGTGATAGTCATTTTGGTCTGAATGTACAGTATGTACAGTACACTCTTGTAAGGATCCTAATTCCCAGGCTGATGATAATCCTTTCAATCATATGTGGACTTTGATCAGCTACTAAGTGTGGGCCTATTGTGGACCTACTGTCACATGCTTGTCACATGTTCACAGGAACAGTTAATTAGGAACGGGAAATGTAATCAAATGTATACCTTGTCATGTATTGATTGATTCCCTCTCACTACAACAATGGTCTGTCTCATCAACAACTCACCATGTGATCCCTATCTATCACAAACTAGGTAGCCTATTTAAGGGAAGTTCACACATTATTCTAGGAGCCTTTCTGTAGCCAGAACTCCCGCACCACTTTGGTGTGTAGCCATCATCCTCTGAGCTGGGTATGTTCATTTTCTGATTGTTTCGTATGATATCCTAATCATCTTAACTTTCACATTATTCATTTAGATGTACTTAAATGTTTGGATGAGTAACTTGTACCTGACAAATAAATTGTTATGTTCTGATCCGCATAGCTTTTCTATTGTACTTATTGACCAGAGTAGCAGTCTAGGTAACGGTGTTAGCATAATGAATTGCTAGGACTGGTTATCGCCGCTGTAGAAACTAAATCAACTGAGAGATGGCAAGCTAGATGAACTGACCAAGTATTATACAGTGGTGGGCAGTTTGCAAGCGATGGTCTAGATTGGTCGTGGAAACCTAGCGCAGCTTGACCCTCTGGAGCATAGGAATTTGCTAGACTGTTTAACACGCTGGTGAGTATCGCAATACAGATCAGCATGTAGGCCTAGTGCCTCTGACCTTCTTTCAGACTAGTAGGCCTACATATTATGTTGAGGAACCGCCTGAATTAATCGGCAGGTGGAGGCGTCCTATAGCATTATTCCTAGATTAGAGCGAATGTAACTAGATGTACCGCAGAGCGGTACAAAATATGACCGCCGCCCAGTCCAGCACATTTTTTCCACAAAAAGAAATCACGCTGAAAGGCCTATATGATTCTAACTGTCTCACTAAATTGCATTATCCACACTCAATTCTCACTGGTATCTGCTAGACAACAAGTACCAAAACATGATTAGTTCATAGATTTCACATGTAAAATTCATTTTATACAACCCCACCTCCATCTTGCCTGTTTATAATTCTGAGAAATTCTTGATTGTTTGTGTTATGTGTGTGTGTGTGTGCGTGTGTGTGTGCGTGCGTGCTTGTGTTTGTGCCAGTGACATTACTGTGAATGTATGTGTGACTGTGTGTGTATCTGTTTGTGCACATGTGTGCACATGAAATGGGTTAACATGACCCCTGGAATCAAACATACGGAAAAAAATGGTCATCCTAGGCCCTACAGTTCTCAAGATATTCACAGAGAACTGTGTCTGCCCTACCCTCCTTTCGGGGGATCCAGTCCAGCGGGGGGGCTACAGATCAAAACGAAAAATGACGGTTCCATGCTATCCATGTGGGGGTACATGCCCACCAAGTTTTGTGTACCCTGGTCTTTCAGTGTCCCGGGAATCCTTGTTGGTGTACGTCACTAAATGTACACATAAATTATTTTATTGTAAGGCCCCCCATGAACGAAAGTACACAAAACTTGGCATGCATTCGGAGGGTGTCATAATGATCCTACACTTTTAATTTCGTGCAGTTTTGACCTTGTCAGCCAGAGATATTGTGATGAAAACACCTAATTTTTTGCTTTTTAATTTTTAACTAGGTGGTGCTATACATGAAATAAGTGGTAATGGGATGGGGTGACATGCCCCCTTAAGACCAACATACATAAAAAAAGGTGGACCTCCTAGGCCCTACGGTTCTCGAGATATTCACAGAAAACTGTCTCCGGCCACCTACAGGCCAGTTGGTGTATAGTAACATAAATTAATTTATTGTGTGGCCCCCCATGAACGGAATTCCACAAAACTTGGCGTGCATACAGAGGGTGTCATAATGATCCTACACTTCCAATTTCGTGCAGTTTTGACTATGTTAGGTCACAGATACCTTCAATTACAACACCTCATTTTTACTTTTTTGTGTTTAACTAGGTGGCGCTATACATGAAATGAGTGGTTATGGAATGGGTTGACATGGCCCCTTGAGATCAACATACAAAAAAAAATGGTCCTCCTAAACCCTACGGTTTTCGAGATATTCACAGAAAACTGTGTCTGCCCTACCCTCCTTTCGGGGGGTCCAGTCCAGCGGGGGGGCTACAGATCAAAACGAAAAACGATGCTTCGCTGCGCGGCGGTCATAATAAGTCACGCTTGTCAAATTGTGTTCATTTCCTACTTTGTTCCTTTTTTGTGTGTTTGTAATTGAGTGTGTGCAGTGTGTGTGGTTGTTTTTGTGTATATGTGTTTTGTGTGTGTGTGTGGGGGG
Organism: Alosa sapidissima; assembly: GCF_018492685.1. Taxonomy (NCBI): domain Eukaryota; kingdom Metazoa; phylum Chordata; class Actinopteri; order Clupeiformes; family Clupeidae; genus Alosa; species Alosa sapidissima. Next base: position 15,611,234 of record NC_055959.1, on the reverse strand, counting down.
GCATGTATGTGTGTGTGCATGTGTAGTGTATGTGTGTTTACATGTCTTTGTGTGTGTGTGTGTGTGTGTTTTTATGTGTGTGTGCATGTGTGTGTGTCTTTATGTATGTGTACATAAATAAAGCAAATCAGGGAACCACTTACTCTTTGCGATAAGTGCCATGGGATCTTTAACAACCAAAGTGAGTCAGGACCTCAATTTAACATTCATGCAAAGGAAAACATCTCCTGCAGTACAGCGTGCCTGTCACTGCAATAGGACATTGGGATTGATATTTGTTTGGTGGCTTTTGGCCACAGGGAAGAGTGCCACCTACTGGCCAGCCACCAACACCACTTCCAGCAGGGACCTACAGTACTCTTCCAAGGAGGTTTCTTATCCAAGTACTAACTAAGCCTGCTTAGCTTCAGTATTTCAGCAAAGTCAGGGTATCTGCTGGTCTGGCTGCTGGCTAAAAACAAAAGGTGAAAGGCATATATGATTCTAACTGTCTCACTGAATTGCATTATGCACACTCAATTCTCACTGGTATCTGCTAGACCAGTGGTTCTCAAATGGGGGTACGCTTAGCCCTGGGGGTATGTGAAGGCACTCCAGGGGGTACGTGAGATTTTAAAATATACATATATTTAAAAAGTAGAAACCATGCAAAAATACTTTTAAAACAATTATTTAATAATATTTCAGGAAAATAAAAGTTCATAAAATGAATTTTATATTTCAGTAGGCTATTCAATTTCATTATCCTAAAAACCCAGAGTCCCCCCATACCAGGGTGGTTTTAAGTCTGTTTTAAGTCTTTTTTTTTCTCAACTAAAAATACTTTGCGCTGGTTAGGGGGTACTTGGCTGAAAAAATATTTCACAAGGGGGTACATCACTGAAAAAAGGTTGAGAACCACTGTGCTAGACAACAAGTACCAAAACATGATTAGTTCATAGATTTCACATGTAAAATACATTTTATATAACCCCACCACCATCTTGCCTGTTCATAATTCTGAGAAATTCTTGAATTGTGTGCATGTATATCTTTATGTTTGTGTGTGTGTGTCATACGTATGACTAGTGTGAATGTATGTGTGAGTGTGAATATCTGTTTATGCACATGTGTGCATATGAAATGGGTTAACATGACCCCTGGAGGCAAACATGCACAAAAAATTGGTCATCCTATAGGCCCTACGGTTCTCAAGATATTCACAGAAAACTGTTGGTTTAGGGACCGTTCGTTAATTATAAACGGGGTCACCGGAGGGATTTTGAGTGCTTCAATCAAAAGTTGCATGACCCTCCCCAGCCTGCAAGAAAATTTTCAACGACCCTCCAGCAGTCTTTTTTAAAAAGACATGACCCTCCCCGGCCAATTGTCGATATCTTCCGCCCACGCTGTAAAGCGCTATGAAAAGACATCGACTTAAGCAATCGTTCTAAACTCACCCTCTGCTTTCTGATCTTACACATCACACTTCACCAAGATAGTAGATTTACTCACTAACATTGTTGTGGAAACACAATAAGCATGGAAACTAAATGCACACTTCCTGCAACTGCATACCTACTTGAAATAAGTTACTCCTCTAGTAAGTATTCACATGAAATAAAACAATAAAACATTGAGACCATTCCACAAAGCACACTGGGTAATAACAAATTCAACACATGAACTTGTTGCTATGGACTCGTCTCTAGGCTTCCTCAGTCATTGTAAAGCTGCCGAAGCTGAACATTGTCCAAAACTCAATTTCTCAGACGAGCGTCAATTTGGGAGCTTGACTACACTCCTTCTTTCTCAAATGACTTGAAAATGCCGTTTGCACAATTTCACAAATAATCACAGGGACCGAAAAATACCTAACATGCCAAATTTTTCCGGGTTTAGGCCTATCATTTTAACTTTTCCCCGCTGTCTTGCCGTTTTAATATTTTCCCGTAGAATATCCCATATTACTGTAATACTCTCCTAACATTAGTCCTGCATTCTGGCCTGTGTGTTGTCCTGTTGTTACCCCTTGCCCTTCCAGAGAAACAGACGTATTCAAATCATCGTTTTGCTTGCTTAAATGCGAACTCAGAGTGATAACCTACAGTAGGCCTATTTAAGTTAACGACGTGGTTGTCGTGAGAGCACAATTCATTGGTGCTTGCAGTGTTCGGCCATAGGCTATGTCTATGTGCGCACCTGCCAGGCTAAGAGCCAAAGAAATCCCCCTGTATATTCACTCCAAGTTGGCCTACCATAACTTACCAACTCTACACTGTACACCATAAACTGGCTATTTATATGACCAATGTATTTGTTCAACTGTATGAAGCAGAATTACGCACTACTTGGAACGTAACACATTTTTGTTGGCAGGAGAGAGAATGACAGCGATTAACAAATTGCACTTGTTGCTGGTTACCAATAAATAGGGCCTACTATATATTTTTTTGCAAACAACAAAAACAGAAAGGATGGAGACAGCAAAGCTAGAGATGGGCAGGAACAAGGTGAATTGGTAGAAATGCTTGTCAAAACGTTAGGAGCTGGATGTGTGGATGAATGAAGCACAAGTATGCTTTATAAGCATGCACACTGTTTAAAGTTAGGCTAGGCTACACGGTAAACTAAGTAAACCAAAGTTAAATTTAGCTTTTTTAGGGCTGGATAAAGTTGACCAAATGGATATAGGCTGTTAGGCGTGAATAAAGTAGGCTACTTTGTTGCTCAAACCCTTCCAACGTGGGGACGGATGTTGACATTTTCCATATTTTGCGTGAGAAACCCGGGAAATCTCCCTTATTTTCATTGTTCAATGTTGACAGAGCTATGGAACGAAAGAGAACGTTATATGGCGACAGAAATCAACAATCAAACAAGCCACTTTGATTTTTTGCTGTTTTCATTAATACAAAAGATGGGTGACCCCCCCTCCTAGAGAAAAAAAAGTTGGGTGACCCTCCCCTCAACAAAGAATAAAAAGACATGACCCTCCCCTATTTTCCTCCGGTGGCCCCGTTTATAAATAACGAACGGTCCCTTACGTTCACTAAATGTACACATACATTAATTTATTGTAAGGCCCCCCATGAACGAAAGTCCACGAAACTTGGCATGCATTCAGAGGGTGTCATAATGATCCTACAATTTCAATGTCGTGCTGAAATTATTCAGATTCCAGCTGTTTCTGTCGCTTTGATGTATTGAGTCAACTGCGATTCAAAATGAATTCTTCTGAACCATGCTTTGCAATTTATCATATGAACCAGTTGTTTTCTGTTTGTGGAACAAATATTTTACATAAGGATGTGTTCTGAATGATGTATGGAGAAAAGAAACCAGACTCAAACAGTTGCAGTGTAGTTGTAATCTATATTTCTATATATCACTATGTACTTATTCCTTCATTTGTGTTGATAGTGAAGAGGTGATCTGATCTTTGATCATGACTTGAAGAAACATTATGTACAGAGTCGAGTACAGTGACAGCCACGCCAGCAGGCTTTATATCAGGGAGGAACCACAGGGGGAGATACATATATCAGTGTCAGTCAGGTATGATTTTCCCCTCTCCTTTTACCCTTTTTCAGACTACTGTCTATTCGTCTTAAACTTTGCATATTTTTTAAGACTGACAAATAGATAAATACGTCCTCTATTTTTGCCACTGATGATTGTCATGACCAATTCATTCACTAGCACAACAAGTTTATATTGCAATGCCTGAAATACAATTTTCAGGGTTTTTTTCTGTTGAGTCCAAACTGAGACAGAGTTCTATTGTTGGCTTATTATGGGTAATATTTTGATAGATATCCTAATATGTGTAGTGACTTAATGTCTAATGGACAGAAGTAGATGAGATTAGACTGCCCTCTGTTGATGGAAAAAGAAACAACATGAAGTTTGTTCAACTGTTCAAATTCAGGTGTGAATGTTTCAGTCAGTCACACTCAGTCCGTTGTTTTTGTGCAGCTCTGCAGTCTCATGTGTGACTGTGGGTCTCGAGCACAGTAATACACAGCTGTGTCCTCAGCTTTCAGGCTGTTCACTTGTAGGTTCAGTTTGTCTGAGTTTTTGGTGATGGAGAACTGGCCCTGGAGAGACTGGGCAAATGTTGTGCCAGTGCCTGTATCAATATACCCGATCCACTCCAGCCCCTTTCCTGGTTTCTGACGGATCCAGTGCATCCAGTAGCTGCTCATAGAAAATCCAGACACAGTGCAGGACAGAGTGACCGAGTCTCCAGGTCTCTTCACTTCTGGACCAGATGAGGTCAGAGACTGGCCATAAACAACTTCAGAAAGAGAAAAATATGATTGAGTAAACAAATACCAAATATATTTGCCAAAAACAAAGACTTTATTAAATAAAATCTGCTTACCACTCAAACTGGCTGCAATCAAGATTACCCACATCATTGTTATCTGTTGTGTTGTGAAGTCAGTATCTGTCAGTAGAACGGGTGGTCAAATGTTATATCACCACAGAGAAATGCGTTTTGCATAATTCCCCCGGTCTCCTTCCTCATTCTTCCTCGGTAGGAAGATGCATGTATGACGTGTGTGTGTGTGTGTGTGTGATGTGAAGGTGTTGATCTGGCATTAGCCTCTAACCTCTACAATCTGTTGGACACTGAGAAGTTACAGACTCCATAACACTCTTCAAACAGCAAGTGACACTGAATTGATTTACATACACATCATGTTGCATTAAGTAATTGTAAGCCTGGACTTTGCATACCTAAATCAGTGGAAAGATCCTTATATTGACAAAAGCCACGGTGATTATTACAATCTTCATAAATTGTAATTTCCTGTTTTTTATTCTTTGGCAGTTCATTTCAATCACTATCTTGTGTTTCAAAACATCATTATGTGATTCTCAAAGGAAACAAAACACTGCTTTGATATTAAACAATATTCTGGTGAGATGGTGAAATTATCTGTCCAAATAAACTTCATCTGGGATATGCCATTTCTAGGCTTTTCCCCCCGACATTGCACTTCAGAGGGCACTGTTCCCACCTATTTTGGCTTGGCTTGAGACATAGTAAGATTAATTTGATAATGTAATGGGTAGGCCATGTAATGAGCATCAGGGTTTTTGTTTAGCCTTGGAGCCTCCTCTGCCACTGTGACTCTCTGGCACAGTAATACACAGCTGTGTCTTCAGTCTTCAGGCTGTTCATCTGCAGATATGCCTGACTCTTACTGTTGTCTCTAGAGATGGTGAACCGACCCTGAAAAGCCTGAGAGTGGTAGATATTTGAGGAGTCGTACATCCTCGCGATCCATTCCAATCCTTTCTCCGGAGTTTGCCTGATCCAAGCTATCCAGTAGCTACTGAATGTGAACCCAGTGGCTGTGCAGGTCAGTTTGTGAGATCCTTCAGGACTGATGACCACTGATACAGATTCAGTCAGTGTCTGACCATATCCACCTGAAAAACAAAAAAACATAAACCAAGATTAAAAAGAATACATGTTAACATATCTATGGTGTGAAGTTGTGAAATTGTGTGAAATGTGCTCCCAACCTGTTAAGCAGACAGCCAGGAGGGTTATTACAACTATAAATGTCATGTTTAACAGGAGTGTGTGACAGTGTGTGTCATCAAATTTGAAGATATAGGCTGGGGAGCCAGAGTTTTGCATAATCTCCTCCTGACATGGAAGACCAAGCAAAATACCTACTGGACATTTACTCAAAGAGTGACCATTATGGTGATAATCATTTTGGTCTGTATGTATAATGTATGCCCACTCTATATGACCAAACGTGATCTGTATAATCCTGTTCTTCTTTTGAAATAGATACACTCTTCTCTCCAGCTCTTTCACATTAACTAAACCTTTTTAGGTGAAACTATAGTAACTATTAAATGAAATGAATGCGATGGAAAAGGACATGATCACATGCCAAAGTCCCAGAAATAGAGAGTCCTCAATCTGAACATTCATTTTGCTGCCAGACATGACTCATGTTAAACTGCTAAGAGACTTTAGCACTGCTACAGTAGTTCCACATGTGCTCATTTCATTGTACTGCTTTTTGACTGTGTGAGGTCAGGATACATAACAGATGGAATTCTGTGTCATAATGTAGACATATCATATTGTGTTTTTGAATAGATAGCAGCAATTACACCAAGTGTATCAGTGTTACAAAGTGTTTTGGAAGCGTGAATAGAATGTTGTATTAGTGGCCACCAGCTTGTATCACATAAATGTTTCTCTGGAGACACAGGACTTGTTTTTCAAGGAGTCCTTACAGTCTGTGCTTTTGAATCATGGCTAATCAGATGTGTTTGTTTTTCAAGGAAATATGGAGGACAGAGTTTGCACACAGGAGAAACTGGATGCAGAGCAGGAGCTGTGTGTGAATCTCTCCATGTAGTGAGCATGTTATATATGGGAAAATACTGCCCCCTAGGGGTCCTACATGTCTGCACTTGAGAAATGCTAAGGGAGCATGGTCATTTCATTACTTTTTGATGACTGACATTTTTTATTACATTTTACACTTAATGATATGTTCTTAAAGTTTTACCAGGTGAATCAAATTATTTGTAAATTATTCAAAATGTGACCCTTCAATATATAAATAAGAAAGTGCTCTTCCTTGACATGATAGTATGTCTGAATTATGCATTCTTGTCATGAGCTCTCTCTCTGCCTGGTAACACACGCTGATTGAAGTCTGACCTCCACCTGTTCCTGCTCTGCTCTGCTCTGCCTCACCCTCGTTACCTACCAGCTGCACTGCATTCACCACTCATCATGCCCTGTATATAAAGCCTTGCTTTTCAGTCCACACTTGTCAGATCGTCTGCAACCAGCACCAGTTACCTGCCTGTTTTGGAAAACGCCTCTGACTCTTTGCCTGTGATCCCGGACCCGCTCGACTACTTCTGTGTTCTCCAGCCCCGGTAATCTTGACCTGCCTTCCGTCCCTCTTCTACGAATACCGCCTAGTCCTTGACTGTACTGCTGCTTCGTTTCAATTGCTGTTGTGTGTGTGTTTCCCCCAGGACTTCCCGGATCATCCAGCTCCTGCCATCGCTGTTCGGCTACTGGGGGAACACACACACGCAGACTCTTGGAACTCCTGTACCCCCCCCCCCCCCCCGGAACCCCTGAAACCCCCTTAACCCCCAACCCTTAAATAAACTTTTGAACGTGACGCTTTTGTGGTCCTCGTCCTGTTTGGTGTCTGACAATTCTATGAGAATGTGTACTAGAAAATAGCTAATCCAACTTGACTGTAACCTATATGAATACCAACTGAATATGTTTAAGTTTTACTTCACTCAAATCCAAAATATATTACATATATTAGTGAAATACACACATGGAAATATGTTTGTTCATGTGATAATATATTTGCACTTATCTCAATATACAGTGAAGCCACAAGTGATTCAATTGCCTCATTTAATTAAATACATGTGACTAGTCATTTGAGATTCCTGGATGCTTTATGTATATGGTGTTGAAGAGTAGCTTACCAATAGATTGTTCCCTTGCTCTGAGTCTGCAGTTCGACAACAGCAAGTTAGACATAAGACAGTTAAACAACGTTGTTGTTTATTCTGTGCCACTCTTCACTTTGAGGGATTTTGTTTCACTAAGCACTTTTCTCACTGTGACCTTTCAGGCACAGTTATACACTGGAGTGTTTTCACCTAGGCTGTTCATCTGCAGATACACCTGCCCACAGCCTTTAAAAGAGCACACCTATTGGATATTACCTTATTTACCCTCTTCCCCAGAATAAGATACGTGGATACAGACCCTTCTCTTCTCTGTGTGTGCACTAACCCTGACTGACACCGTTTTCCTATCTTAACATTATTGGCTGGAAGTGGGTTACACCAGGTAGCCTACAGTATAGCTCCCTTTCAACTATAGGCTAACTAGTGTAACCTATTTTTAGTGAATTATGCTAAGCTAAGCTAACAGTGTCAGACTGAATAATAACACATGTTTCCTCTTATATAACTCTGATAGATGGAAAATAAGCTAATTTCCCAAAAAGTTGCCATGTTCTTTAATAAAATGTATGTGGAAATATTTCGTCAGTCAGGGGCTGGGGAGAAGAGAGAGTTGAGATTAGTCTTCCTTCTAAGAGTCTAAACTCTAAAATGATCAACAGAGGATCCAGAATAAAGTGGCCAGAACTGTGAGTTGTTTTTGTGCAGCTCTGCAGTCTCATGTGTGACTGTGGGTCTCGAGCACAGTAATACACAGCTGTGTCCTCAGCTTTCAGGCTGTTCACTTGTAGGTTCAGTTTGTCTGAGTTTTTGGTGATGGAGAACTGGCCCTGGAGAGACTGGGCAAATGTTGTGCCAGTGCCTGTATCAATATATCCGATCCACTCCAGCCTCTTTCCTGGTTTCTGACGGATCCAGTGCATATAGTAGCTGCTCATAGAAAATCCAGACACAGTGCAGGACAGAGTGACCGAGTCTCCAGGTCTCTCCACCACTGGACCAGATGAGGTCAGAGACTGACCATAAACAACTTCAAAAAGAGAAAAAATATGATTGAGTAAACAAATACCAAATATATTTGCCAAAAACAAAGACTTTATTAAATAAAATCTTTCGGACATGCTTACCACTCAAACTGGCTGCAATCAAGATTACCCACATCATTGTTATCTGTTGTGTTGTGAAGTCAGTATCTGTCAGTAGAACGGGTCAAATGTTATATCACCACAGAGAAATGCGTTTTGCATAATTCCCCCGGTCTCCTTCCTCATTCTCTTTCGGTATGAAGATGCATGTATGACGTGTGTGTGTGTGTGTGTGTGTGAGTCAAATGCACATTAAAACAAAGCGGATACGCATAGCAGACCAAAACGATTAAGAGAGAGTAAGCAGAGTGGGGCGTGGCCTACTGGTTAGCGCTTCGGACTTGGAACCAGAGGGTTGCCGGTTCGAACCCCGACCATAGGCACGGCTGAAGTGCCCTTGAGCAAGGCACCTAACCCCTCACTGCTCCCCGAGCGCCGCTGTTGTTGCAGGCAGCTCAATGCGCCAGGATTAGTGTGTGCTTCACCTTACTGTGTGTTCACTGTGTGCTGAGTGTGTTTCACTAATTCAAGGATTGGGATAAATGCAGAGACCATTTATCCCTCATGGGATCAAAAGAGTATATATACTTATATACTCATTTAAAACTAATATTCTAGCTATAGTGGTTTAACCATGGTGACTGTCTAATAAACTGCAGTGTCCTCAATCTTCAGCTGAGTCATATGCTGTCAGAGTCTTTGGATGCAGTGTATCTGCCTTGGACGGTCTGGACTGTGCTCTTGTGTGTGTCTGAATAGTAATAAATAAGCCATTCAGATCCTTTTCTTGGAGCTTGGTGGATCCACTGTGTTGTGGACATGTGGATACAGTAATAATTCTGATCTCGATGTGGTAAAATAATACCTCATAATATAGCGTGTGTCAGTAATGAATGTTTTCAAACCAGTGGTATACCTTAAACTACTGTTGGTGCATCCATATGCTAGAGCAGTTGTGCATTTTTCAATCACACGATCATGGTTTAGACAGCCATAGTTTTTGTTATGTTCATTGGGCATGTTTGTATCAGTGAACTACTGTTACAGTAATACACAGCTGTGTCTCCAGCCTGTAGATTCTGGCCCTGTAGAGTCACAGTGCTGCTGGAGGTGTCTCTGGAGATGCTGAACTTGTTTTTCAGTTTATCGTTGTGAGCTGTGCTCCCATCAGAGCATATAAGTGCCATCCACTCCACTGCTTTTCCTGCAGGCTGTATACAAATGTACAAAAATGTACATTTTTATATTTGCCATTTAGGGCCCTATCATGACATTCTAAAGTGCATCGTCACTCATCAAAAGTCTATTCAAATTTAGTAGGATGTCCAGTTCACATTGGGAGGGGTTTCGTTATCAAACGTGGAGCGCATGGCGCAACAAGGTGTTCCTAGGTTTTTTAATCAGTCATATGGGTGTGTTTGGGGCGTAAAATCATTTTAAACCAATGAGAATGACATCTGTCATTCCCTTTACAAAGCGCGATATGTCAAATAAATGCATCGGTATTTTGCGCTGGTGCTCAAAATACAGCCCATTGTGTTTTATTCCTTCCCAGGTCTGGTGCCATAATTAAAACAATTACAATTAAATACAAATATTTAGTCTGAGTTTGTTGTGTAAAGCCATGTGTATTTAAAGCTGACACAAATGCTAGAATATAATCAAGATAACTAGTAACGTATATGTAAATTCTGGCATTTTTATCATACACTCATGTCTCATGACCAAGTCTCATGTGCTAAATAAGGAAGTGTTTTTGTACAGCCTGGCCTCTGCCTTCCTCCACTGTGCCCTCCGAGCACAGTAATACACAGCAGTGTCTTCACTCTTCAGGCTGCTCATCTGTAAGTAGAGCTCACTTCTGTAATCATCCCTGGAGATGGTGAATCTCCCCTGGACTGACTGGGAGTAGTAGATTGGGTAACTGGCTGTGTGAATAAAAGCAATCCACTCCAGGCCTTTCCCTGGAGCTTGTCTGATCCAGTTCATGGGATAACTGCTAAATGGGAATCCAGACGTGGTGCAGGTCAGTTTGTGAGATCCTCCAGGTCTAATGACTACTGGCTCTGATTCAGTCAGTGTCTGACCAACTGCACCTATGAAAGATGGATAGCATGTGAGCACATCACAAACATATTGAAAAGTCCTCAGACAAGAGTAAGGGAAAACCTATCTGTTAGACAAAGAGCAACTAAAAGAAGCTGTGCTGGACACATGGCTGAATAATACACTGTGTCTCAGAAATCTGTTTATTTAATTTCCTTCACACAGAAATATAAGAGCTGATTTTGGTTTTGCATTGGCCACTCCCATCTGGACTGCTGAAGCTGTGTCTGAATGGGTTTTAGTATGAAGGTGCACTTGGGTACAGCTTTTTTATACCCATACAGTAATACCCACTCATATAATTTAGGCTATCAGAAATAAGAAATGTGTATGATTGTGGATGAACATAGTAGACTTTACATACTTTAATCATTTGTAGATTTGTTGTTTTAACATTGACTTCACATAAGGTGATGATGATACAGTATATGAGACAATGGTTATGCTTTGTCCTTTGTAAAAATGCCAGTCATCAAAATGTTGTTATAACAATGTTATAAAATGTTGTAGTGACATCATATAGGGATGATTATGCTCAAAATTGCATTCTGTTCTCTCTGTATAGACATCAAAATAAATTGTTATAATATTTTGATGATTCTGTTTACTCTCACTCAACCCATTACATGAAATCCTGTGAGTGTACTGCCCCCGTGTGGTCAATAGTGTCCATGATTCTGCTGTCAGGAGGTATGGGAGCACATCCATCAAGTTCCTTTTTGTACGTTTTCCTTTTTTTCTCATGGATTGTACTGTAACTTTAATTCAACATTTATATACATTCTATATAATTTGCAATGTAACATATTAGCATTGATATCAATGTTTTCACTAATGTCCTATTACTTTTGGAAACATATTTTCAAACCAGTCAGTTAATTTACAGAGTTACTCATTTTTCTGTTCAACCAGATGAGATAGAATGCAACCAATGGCACTTTAAACTTAACAGCTGCATTATGGGAGATCCATGCATCCTTGCGCTTGCTGTTACAATTTAAGACAGGCCAATATTTTGTACAGCCATCATATTGCTTTGTATCACAGTAAGTTCGGTGCATAATAATACACAGTGTCTTCAGGGCATGCAGCTTGGACATTCCTTGATGCCTGTCTTAAATACATAAATTAATTAATGAAAAATAACTGTTTGATTACATTGAGACTTGTGGAGAAGAACTGGGGTAAATTTAAAGAAAAGTACTTTCCATGTTTGGTGTGTTAAGTGTTGGAGGTTTTGGTACAGCCTTATAGCTTATTTTAACATTGTGGCTGTCGAGCACAGTAATACACAGCTGTGTCTCCAGGCTGCATGTTTTGCCCTCGCAGGGTGATTGTGTTACTGGAGGTGTCTCTGGAGACGCTGAACTTGTTCTTCAGGGAGTCTTTATGTGCTGTGCTACCATCACTCCCGATAACATTGATCCACTCCAGAGCTTTCCCTGATGGCTGTCGAATCCAAGCTGTGTGATCACTAGTAACTGAATAGGAGACTTTACAGTTGATGGTCAAGCTTTGACCGGGCTGGATATTCAGATAAACTGGCTGGTTGAGCTGCTCCATGTGGACATCTAGAAAAACAAAACACAAAACACAGATGAGATCAAGCACTCAACATGACGACCATGACAAACCTTTAAGTTTCACACCTGACAGCTGTTGGTGACACATTTCAAAACAATTGTTTACATTACTAAGTAGATTCTGTTTAAAGTTCATGCGGAGTTCCACACTTAGTCACACTTACAGCAGACAGCTATTAGTAGCAGCAGAACTAGTTGCTCCAATGTTCGGCTCATGGTGTGTGATGGAGTGGACCTCATGCACGCTGTACATTTATACCTTCTCTCCTCACAGTAGGGCGGAGTGTGTTGTTAGTTTGCATAGCCTACGCATATTTGTGCACTAAGAACAATTCCAGTCAGTTTCTCATACCAAGGAGTAATATCTAGGATTATGTACAGGACTTATAAGAGTTATTGCACTAATTTGAAATGTCCCTCCACAGTATGAAACCAGTCGTGTTGACATATTGTATTATCATCAATACAGTACTGTACAGATCACTTTCATCTGCTACAAGCACTCAACTCCAGAGTTAATACCTTTTAATGTGAGAGGAAACACTGCCCCTATATGTGTCATTTTTCTTCAGTCACAATCATGTCTGTCAATGACATCTGGTCTTGTAAATGTCTCTATTGTGTGTAAAATCTACATTACCCAACCATTCCATTCCTTTCCCTGCATGACACTGTGTGTAGATTAAAAGTCTGAATATTTGTGCTGACTGTGGAATAAGTAGCCCATGTTTTTGTACTGGTCTGCCATTAGTTTGTACAACAGTGATATCGGGCACAGTAATACACAGCTGTGTCTCCAGCCTGTAGATTCTGGGCCTGTAGAGTCACAGTGCTGCTGGAGGTGTCTCTGGAGATGCTGAACTTGTTTTTCAGTTGATCACTGTAATATGTGCTCCCAGAAGCGCATATATATCCAATCCACTCCGGTGCTTTTCCTGCAGGCTGCCGTATCCATGATGTACAACAACAGCCACTTGTCAGGTCATACCCAGCAACTTTGCAGGTGAGACTGAAACTCTGGCCAGGCTGTGTCATCATGGAACTCAGCTGAGTGAGTACCACGTCACTCCTCACACCTGTAAGAGACACATGTAGAAACATAAACACTCAGAATGCAGATCACTAAATTAGTTCCTAATGACTTTTAGGACTCACTGGAGGCTGCCAACAGCATAAGCAGAGCTGCAGGGATCATGGTGTGTGTAGCTGAACTGATGGAGGCTGTTCCTCTGTACTAATAGTGGCTGAGACACATAGCCATGCTTTATATGAGGAGGAGGGTGTGGACAGTTTGCATATGGTAAGCACTGAGGAGATACCCTGATAGAATCAGAGATACACTGACAGTAATTGTATATTTGCCAACACAGAGCATGTTCTGGCATGTTACTGTCAGTGGGTGTATGTTTGTTGGAAATATTTTTTGCCATTTTTATGATTTGTCCTATTTCTGCTCAATCAAAATCATTCAAATTTGGCTACTTTAGGTACATTTATATATTTATATTATCATATTCCCTCTTCACGAGTCTCCCTTTTTACAGTAACTCTGGTTGGATCTTTGCTGTGCGGGTGAACACCGCCCGCTGTGGTCTCTACACACTGACAACTTCCGCAAATTAAATATAGGGTATAAGACAAAATTATACTGTACAGTAACTGCAAATGGTTTTCACCAAGTAGTGGTAAGAGCTCAGTATAATAGTGGTAAGAGCTCAGTGGTAAGAACTCAGTTTAGTGGTAAGAGCTTAGTGTAGTAGTAGTAAGAGCTCAGTATAGTAATGGTAAGAGCTCTGTGTAATAGTGGTAAGAGCTCAGTATAGTAGTGGCAAGAGCTCAGTGTAATAGTGGTAAGAGCTCAGTATAGTAATGGTAAGAGTGGTAAGAACGTGTATCCAGGGAGGTATCTCTTATTATGACCACCGCACAGCGAAGCGGCGGTCATATAGGTTTAGTCAGATTATTTTTCGCATGTCCAAATTTCCGTCAATGATTCCCGGGACACTGAAAGACTGGGGTACACGGAACTTGGTGGGCATGTAACCCCACATAGATAGCATGGAACCATCGTTTTTCGTTTTGATCTGTAGCCCCCCCGCTGGACTGGACCCCCGAAAGGAGGGTAGGGCAGACACAGTTTTCTGTGAATATCTCGAAAACCGTAGGGTTTAGGAGGACCATTTTTTTTGTATGTTGATCTCAAGGGGCCATGTCAATCCATTCCATAACCACTCATTTCATGTATAGCGCCACCTAGTTAAACACAAAAAAGTAAAAATGAGGTGATGTAATTGAAGGTATCTGTGACCTAACATATTCAAAACTGCACGAAATTGGAAGTGTAGGATCATTATGACACCCTCTGTATGCACGCCAAGTTTTGTGGAATTCCGTTCATGGGGGGCCACACAATAAATTAATTTATGTTACTATACACCAACTGGCCTGTAGGTGGCCGGAGACAGTTTTCTGTGAATATCTCGAGAACCGTAGGGCCTAGGAGGTCCACCTTTTTTATGTATGTTGGTCTTAAGGGGGCATGTCAACCCATCCCATTACCACTTATATGTATAGCGCCACCTAGTTAAAAATTAAAAAGCAAAAAATTAGGTGTTTTCATCACAATATCTCTGGCTGACAAGGTCAAAACTGCACGAAATTATAATTGTAGGATCATTATGACACCCTCCGAATGCATGCCAAGTTTTGTGTACTTTCGTTCATGGGGAGCCTTACAATAAAATAATTTATGTGTACATTTAGTGACGTACACCAACAAGGATTCCCGGGACACTGAAAGACCGGGGTACACAAAACTTGGTGGACATGTAACCCCACATGGATAGCATGGAACCATTGTTTTTCGTTTTGATCTGTAGCCCTCCCGCTGGACTGGACCCCCCGAAAGGAGGGTAGGGCAGACATAGTTTTCTGTGAATATCTTGAGAACCGTAGGGCCTAGGATGACCAATTTTTTCCGTATGTTTGCCTCCAGGGGTCATGTTAACCCATTCCATGTGCACACATGTGCATAAACAGATACACACGCACACACATACATTCACAGTAATCATACGTATGACACATACTCACACAGTAGACATATGTACACATGCATGCACATGCACAAACACACATACTGTACGCAGACAGACACACAAGCACGCACACACACACACACACACACACCCACACACATAAACATAAACGTGTGCAAGCACACATGCACACAATTCAAGAATTTCTCAGAATTATGAACAGGCAAGATGGGGGTGGGGTTGTATAAAATCAATTTTACATGTGAAATCTATGAACTAATCATGTTTTGGTACTTGTTGTCTAGCAGATACCAGTGAGAATTGAGTGTGGATAATGCAATTTAGTGAGACAGTTAGAATCATATAGGCCTTTCAGCGTGATTTATTTTTGTGGAAAAATTGTGCTGGACTGGGCGGCGGTCATATTTTGTACTGCTCTGCGGTACATCTAGTTACATACTCGTTAATCTGACTCCATTTGATTAATAATTTGTATCACCAATCAATTACCAAGTAACTAGTTTATCAGCTATGGAGGAGAATGGCATGGCACACTACGAGAATTGAAGTTATCCGATTGGTAGGCAAATTAACAATTTATTAGGCATTAAGCCTTAAAGGTAAATGTAACCAATATCACTTCAGTTGGATGTACAAGTAAACTCACATGGTCTACTGTAACAAAGTAACAACCAAAGGAACAAAGGAAGCTTATCAAAACACAGAGATAAACTTAACCAGTTAACAAGTTATGAATTTACAGATACACCAGATAAAAAAAGGAAAGGGACAGAGAGAAAGAGAGAGAAAGACAAAGGGAGACAGAGAGAGGAAGAGGGGGAGAGAGGGAAAGGAAGAGGGAGAGAGAGACAGAAGACCAAGCCACTAGGGCCTAGCTCAAGAGGAGAGTGGAGATGGAAAAGGAGAAAGAAGACCTCGCGGAGGACAAGAGCCTCCACTTTTATCATTCACTTGGGCCACCCCCGACTCCTCAGAGCCTTTGTTGTCTGACGTGGATGGGTGTGGCCCAGGTGGATATCATAACTTTATGCTACAGTGGAATTTTTAGTCTACAACTATGCACAGATACATTCAATTGTAATAAAAACTTGATTAGACTGTTGCCCACATTACAAGTATTAATTCAAGACCAAACATGAATGTATTATTCACAACACATATTTACAGAGCAATACTGTATGATAATGAGGTTGGCCTATCTCACTATTAAGACATCAAGTAGGACTGAGGTGTGAGTTACCCTCTCAGTAGAGGGGCCAGAACAAGGAGCAAATGGTCACTTTATGCATGAGCGGGTGTTGGGAATCTTTGGCCATGGCTAGCTAAGACAATACAGATCAAACATAGGTATCCACACGTGTCAATTGAATGCAAAAGGCATTTTTTCAGGAATGTTGTCCTCAAGGTGAATAAGTAATATGAACACATAGTTTAATGTTGTGTATGTGGTGTAATGAGCAGCAGGGTTTTTGTTCAGCCTTGGAGCCTCCTCTGCCACTGTGTGTATCTGGCACAGTAATACACAGCTGTGTCTTCAGTCTTCAGGCTGTTCATCTGCAGATATGCCTGGTTAATACTGTCATCTCTCGAGATGGTGAACCGACCCTGAATAGCCTGAGAGTAGTAGCTAGTTGAGCTGTACTTCATTGCGATCCATTCCAATCCTTTCCCGGGGGCCTGCCTGATCCAAGCTATATAGTAGCTACTGAATGTGTACCCAGAGGCTGTGCAGGTCAGTTTGTGAGATCCTCCAGGACTGATGACCACTGATTCAGATTCAGTCAGTGTCTGACCATATCCACCTGAAAAACAAAAAAACATAAACCAAGATTAAAAAGAATACATGTTAACATATCTATTGTGTGAAGTTGTGAAATTGTGTGAAATGTGCTTCCAACCTGTTAAGCAGACAGCCAGGAGGGTTATTACAACTATAAATGTCATGTTTAACAGGAGTGTGTGACAGTGTGTGTCATCAAATTTGAAGATATAGGCTGGGGAGTCAGAGTTTTGCATAATCTCCTCCTGACATGGAAGACCAAGCAAAATACCTACTGGAAATTTACTCAAAGAGTGACCATTATGGTGATAATCATTTTGGTCTGTATGTATAATGTATGCCCACTCTATGACCAAATGTGACCTGTATAATCCTGTTCTTCTTTTGAAATAGATACACTCTTCTCTCAAGCTCTTTCTGCCTCACATTAACTAAACCTTTTAGGTGAAATAGTAACTATTAAATGAAATGAATGTGATGGAAAAGGACATGATCACATGCCAAAGTCCCAGAAATAGACAGTCCTCACTCTGGACATTCATTGTGCTGCCAGACATGACTCATGTTAAACTGCTAAGAGACTTTAGCACTGCTAGTTCCACATGTGCTCATTTCATTGTACTGCTTTTTGACTGTGTGAGGTCAGGATACATAACAGATGGAATTCTGTGTCATAATGTAGACATATCATATTGTGTTTTTGAATAGATAGCAGCAATTACACCAAGTGTATTGGTGTTACAAAGTGTTTTGGAAGCGTGAATAGAATGTTGTATTAGTGGCCAGCTTGTATCACATAGGAGACATTCTCTGGAGACACTGGACTTGTTTTTCAAGGAGTCCTTACAGTCTGTGCTTTTGAATCATGGCTAATCAGATGTGTTTGTTTTTCAAAGAAATAAGGAGGACAGAGTTTGCACACAGGAGAAACTGGATGCAGAGCAGGAGCTGTGTGTGAATCTCTCCATGTAGTGAGCATGTTATATATGGGAAAATACTGCCCCCTAGGGGTCCTAGATGTCTGAAATGCTAAGGGAGCATGGTCATTTCATTACCTTTTGATGACTAACATTTTTTATTACATTTTACACTTAATGATATGTTCAAGTTTTACCAGGTGAATCAAATTATTTGTAAATTATTCAAAATGTGACCCTTCAATATATAAATGAGAAAGTGCTCTTCCTTGACATGATAGTATGTCTGAATTGTGCATTCTATGAGAATGTCTAAAATAGCTAATCCAATTTGACTGTAACCTATGTGAATACCAATTGAATATGTTTAAGTTTTACTTCACTCAAATTCAAAATATAATACATTATTAGTGAAATACACACATGGAAATATGTTTGTTCATGTGATAATATTTGCACTTATCTCAATATACAGTGAAGCCACAAGTGATTCAATTGCCTCATTTAATTAAATACATGCGACTAGTCATTTGAGATTCCTGGATGCTTTATTGTATATGTTGAAGAGTAGCTTACCAATGGATTGTTCCCTTGCTCTGTGTCTGCAATTGTGGTTCGACAACAGCAAGTTAGACATAAGACAGTTAAACAACGTTGTTGTTTATTCTGTGCCACTCTTCACTTTGAGGGATTTTGTTTCACTAAGCACTTTTCTCACTGTGACCTTTCAGGCACAGTTATACACTAGTGTTTTCACGTAGGCTGTTCATCTGCAGATACACCTGCCCACAGCCTTTAAAAGAGCACACCTATTGGATATTACCTTATTTACCCTCTTCCCCAGAATAAGATACGTGGATACAGACACTTCTCTTCTCTGTGTGTGCACTAACCCTGTCTGACACCGTTTTCCTATCTTAGCATCATTTGCTGGATCTGGGTTACACCAGGTAGCCTATAGCTCCCTTTCAACTATAGGCTAGCTATAGGCTAACTAGTGTAACCCATTTTTAGTGAATTATGCTAAGCTAAGCTAACAGTGTCAGACTTAATAATAACACATGTTTCCGCTTATATAACTCTGATAGATGGAATATAAGCTAATTTCCCAAAAAGTTGCCATGTTCTTTAATAAAATGTATGCGGAAATATTTCGTCAGTCAGGGGCTGGGGAGAAGAGAGAGTTGAGATTAGTCTGCCTTCTAAGTCTAAACTCTAAAATGATCAACAGAGGATCCAGAATAAAGTGGCCAGAACTGTGAGTTGTTTTTGTGCAGCTCTGCAGTCTCATCTGTGACTGTGGCTCTCCAGCACAGTAATACACAGCTGTGTCCTCAGCTTTCAGGCTGTTCACTTGTAGGTTCAGTTTGTCTGAGTTTTTGGTGATGGAGAACTGGCCCTGGAGAGACTGGGCAAATATTGTGCCAGTGCCTGTATCAATGCGACCGATCCACTCCAGCTCCTTTCCTGGTTTCTGACGGATCCAGTGCATGTAGTAGGTGCTCATAAAAATGCTAGACACAGGGCAAGACAGAGTGACCGAGTCTCCAGGTCTCTTCACCACTGGACCAGAGGAGATCAGCGATTGACCAGAGACAACTGAAAACACAATCAAAATATGTTAAATCGTTAAAAAATGCATATATATAGCATATTTTATATACAAAATAATAAAAATCTTTAAGAGGTGCGTACCTCTTAAGCTGACTGCTACTATGATCAGTATCATTTTAGTTTCTGTTGTGCTATCAAGTCAGTACCTGTCAATGGAGTTGATAGACCAGTGATATATTACAACTAAGAGGAGTTTCTGGTTTGCATAACCCCTCCTCTGCAGGGTTGGTTAGAATGAGTTCAGAAGGGTGGAGAAATGTAATATTTCTGAACTGCTGTTCTGAAATGTAATAATAATAATAGTTGTTTTTTTTTATAGCACCTTTCAGAATACCTAAGGTCGCTTGTCAAACAAAGGGGTTGGGTAGGGAAACAGGTGTGTTTTTAGGTGTTTTTTGAACCCTCCTAGGGAGAGGGCAGTGCATATACTGTAGAGGTAGGATGTTCCATAGACTGGGTGCAGCAGCACAGAAGGCTCTGTCCCAAAGGTCCGGAGTCTGGTGTGGGGAATGGCAAGCTGATCCTTGTCAGAGTACAGCAGGGACTGTGATTGATTGTAGGGGTGAGTGAGTGAGTGAGTTTGTGGGTGAGGAGAAGGATTTTTAAAGTGATGTGTGACTTGACTGGCAGCCAGTGAAGCTCTATGAGGATGGGGTATGATATGCTGCCAGGGTTTTGTGCGTGTTAAGATCCTGGCAACTGAGTACAATGATATACAGTAGTAAAGGATGTTACGGCCAAAACACACCCATGACTGACTAAGAAACATAAGAACCACCTTTTTGCGCCAGGCGCTCGAGGTTTGATAACGTTTGTTATTACACGGCTCTTCAGAGTGCTGCAGAAAGTTCCATTCACATGAATGGGCCTTCCCAATGTTCGGGCCTGTGTTAAGTAAGGGATAATGTATAGAACGCCGGCCATTATGAGGAAAATAAGTCCCGACAGGGCGAACCGGACCCCGACACGCCAGCGGAGGGGTCTTGTTTCGCCCTGAAGGGACTTATTTTCCCATAATGACCGGTGTTCTATACATTATCCCTCTTATACGGCTACTTGCCAAAATGAAAAAATAAACTCCACGATATGTCTCTTTAGGCTACACTTATTATGACCGCCGCGCAGCGAAGCGGTCATATAGGTTTAGTCAGATTTATTTATTTTTTTTCTTTTTCGCATGTCCAAATTTCCGTCAAGGATTCCCGGGACACTGAAAGACCGGGGTAGACGAAACTTTGTGGGCATGTAACCCCATATGGATAGCATGGAACCATAATTTTTCGTTTTGATCTGTAGCCCCCCCGCTGGACTGCACCCATTCCATGTGCACACATGTGCATAAGCAGATACACACGCACACACATACATTCACAGTAATCATACGTATGACACATACTAACACAGTAGACATATGTACGCATGCATGCACATGCACAAAGACACATACGCAGGCAAACACACAAGCACGCACACACACACACACACACACACACCCACACACATAAACATAAACGTGTACACGCACACATGCACACAATTCAAGAATTTCTCAGAATTATGAACAGGCAGGATGGGGGTGGGGTTGTATAAAATGAATTTTACATGTGAAATCTATGAACTAATCATGTTTTGGTACTTGTTGTCTAGCAGATACCAGTGAGAATTGAGTGTGGATAATGCAATTTAGTGAGACAGTTAAAAAAATGTGCTGGACTGGGCGGCGGTCATATTTTGTACCGCTCTGTGGTACATCTAGTTTGTTACCGTTTCGTCGTGGCTTTTGCTGAGAAACCAATAGTTCGCAACACACGCTGAACTTGAATCAAACATTCTTTAGAACACAGCTGATCAACCGTCTGCTTTCACTTTTGAATGAAGTTCCAATGCAAGAAGTGACCGGAATACTTGCGTGTGATATGATCAGCAGCACAAAACCCGTTGCCATTGACAGCGGTAATTATATGTTTGCAGCGGTAATTACATGAATTTATTTTACCGTAGAACGTTGGGAAATCCCATTCAAGTCAATGGAGCGTTCTACTAGCATTGTGAAGAGCCATATAATAAATCTATATAAATCACCGGCAAAGTATATAATCACCGCTGTCAGTGGCATCGGGTTGATTAACGTCTTTCATATCCCTCCGCAAGAATTCCATTCGCTTATTGCAATGGAATTTCATTGAAAGGGAAAGTAAGCTAGTAAGACGTTGCCATGCAACACCTGAAACTGTCAAGTTCTATCTGTGTGGCGAACTATTTATTTTGTCAGCGGAAGACACAAAACGGTAGCAAAATAATTTTTAAAGATTCATTGTGTTAGGTTTCTTTTCTCGTTTTGGCAAGTAGCCGTGTAATAAGCGGGATAATGTATTGTCCGCCGGTAATTATCAGAAAAAAAGTCCCTTCAGGTCGAAGCAAACCCCTCCGCTGCGCGTCGGGGTTCTGTTCTCCCTGTCGGGACTTATTTTCTGATAATTACCGGCGGACAATACATTATCCTTTACATAACAAAACCACCCCCAATGTGGGCTGGACAAACCCCTAAGCTATTCGCCAGTGACCATGCGTTTTAGACCGTCATAATAGAGCCCTATAGCTTCATGAAATCTGATTGAAGGTTGCAAATTTCAGAAGGTTATAACTAGAGACTCATAAATTGTTATTCTTTTTTTAAGTACCTGTACATTTTTGGGACTTGTTGCCTTAGAAAGGTCATTGGAGAGTGGAAGAAAAACTTTGAAATCCTATGAAGGCTCACAGGAAAAAGACCCATGTTGAAACCAAAAGTTCAGCTAATCAATGCATTAAGAAGGAACAGTGGAGTTTCATGAAAAAAAGTTGATAGTGTGTGACTGAGCTATTTTTCAGTTTAAACCCCACTGAAAGTTTTGTGTCAGCTGTCCCTTGAAATATAAATGATTTTACGGTTACATCAGGTGTCTGCTTTCTCTGTCATGTTTTTGTACAGCTGGTTGTACTGGTTTAACCACTGTGACCCTGTGGCACAGTAATAGACTGCAGTGTCCTCAGTCTTCAGCTGGGTCATATGCAGGTAAATCCACTGCAGGCACAAGTCAGTTTAACAGTTCCTCCTGGAGTCCCCATCACTGGCTGCTGAAACTGTGTGAGAACAACCTGACCTCTGACACCTGAAACATAAAAGAGAAGATCATTAATCATACACACATTACAGTTGCATTTAAACTAAATTGAATTCACAATAGTGATATTGCACTCACAGGTTGCAGATCCCAACAGCAGTAGAACTACAGACAACATGGCTGCTACTGGAATGGAACAGGGAGGCTCAATAAAATGAAACCATTTAGCCTGAAATCTGTAAATGAAAAGTGTATGTATTTTTTTAAATATTTTATTGTCAGAGAAACTGGCTGGGCTACTTCAAAGAGACTAAACCCAGGGATGACCGAAGCACTCAGAGAACTTTTTAACTTGTTTATTGTGGTGCACAATCAACTGACGTTTCAACGCACTGTGTCAGAGTAAAAAAAAAAAGATCTCTGAGAGCTCGGGTCCTCCCTGGGTTTAGTCTCTTTGAAGTAACCCAGCAAGTTTCTCTGACCCTTTGGTCCTGGACTGTGAGGACCAAAAAGGCTTGAGCGCAAGTGACACCCTTCTTACAAATATTTTATTGTCTTTGCTTTTTTTGCACAGTAGTTCTATATGTTTGCAACAATACAACATTGTAATGTTAGCTGTTTTTACTAAATATGTTTAAATCACAATGTTTGCCACGAACAACAGTGCACATTTGTGTCTTCAGTCTATAGATTCAGGCTCTACAGAGCCACTATGTTGTGAGGTGAGATGCTAAACCTTTCTTCTTTTTGTCTCTATGTGCTTTCTTCATGCTAATCCATTTCTTGAAGACTTTGCTACACAAAAGCAGTTAGTATGCCCAGCCAATTTACAGGTAAGAACCTGACCGCCTGTCAGACTCAAAACTGACCAGACTGTTTCATCATGTACAGCATATTTTCATTTTTCTCCAGTATTTAGATATCAGTCCACTATCGCATATTCATTTTATTGTAGTACTTTAGAATTGTTAATGCTGACTTTTATTAGAATTCTTACGGTTGACTTCCTCAATTTTGTCCACAGATATTTTACCTTCTGTTTGTATTTGATTTGATTTGTTGATTTAGTCATGAACTGATGGAGCTGATCTTCTCTGTCTGTCTCTTCAGGCTTTATATCAGGGAGGGACCACAGGGGGAGATACAGACATCAGTGTCAGTCAGGTATGATTTTCCCCCTCTCCACTTAACCTTTTTCAGACTTCCGTCTACTCGTCTTAAACTTTGCATATTCTATTTAGAATTCTTAAGACTGACATAGATATATACCTCCTCTATTTTGGCCACTGATGATTGTCATGACCAATTCATTCACTAGCTCAAGAAGTTTATATTGCAAAGCCTGAAATACAATTTTCAGTTTTTTTCTGTTGAGCCGAATTGAGAGTTCTACTGTTGTCTTATTATGGGTAATATTGTGATAGATGTCCTAAAATGTATGGTGAATTACAGTAATGTCTAATGGACAGAAGCAGATGAGATTAGACTGCCCTCTGTTGATGGAAGAAGAAACAGCATGGAGTTTGTTCAACTGTTCAAAGTCAGGTGTGAATGTTTCAGTCAGTCAGACTCAGTCAGTTGTTTTTGTGCAGCTCTGCAGTCTCATGTGTGACTGTGGGTCTCGAGCACAGTAATACACAGCTGTGTCCTCAGCTTTCAGGCTGTTCACTTGTAGGTTCAGTTTGTCTGAGTTTTTGGTGATGGAGAACTGGCCCTGGAGAGACTGGGCAAATGTTGTGCTAGTGCCTGTATCAATATACCCGATCCACTCCAGCCCCTTTCCTGGTTTCTGACGGATCCAGTGCATATAGGAGCTGCTCATAGAAAATCCAGATACAGTGCAGGACAGAGTGACCGAGTCTCCAGGTCTCTTCACTTCTGGACCAGATGAGGTCAGAGACTGGCCATAAACAACTTCAGAAAGAGAAAAATATGATTGAATAAACAAATACCAAATATATTTGCCAAAAACAAAGACTTTATTAAATAAAATCTGCTTACCATTCAAACTGGCTGCAATCAAGATTACCCACATCATTGTTATCTGTTGTGTTGCGAAGTCAGTATCTGTCAGTAGAATGGGTGGTCAAATGTTATATCACCACAGAGAAATGCGTTTTGCATAATTCCCCCGGTCTCCTTCCTCATTCTCTTTCGATATGAAGATGCATGTATGACGTGTGTGTGTGTGTGTGTTTGTGCGTGTGCGTGCATGTGCGTGTGTGTGATGTGAAGGTGTTGATCTGGCATTAGCCTCTAACCTCTACAATCTGTTGGACACTGAGAAGTTACAGACTCCATAACACTCTTCAAACAGCAAGTGACACTGAATTGATTTACATACACATCATGTTGCATTAAGTAATTGTAAGCCTGGACTTTGCATACCTAAATCAGTGGAAAGATCCTTATATTGACAAAAGCCACGGTGATTATTGCAATATTCATAAATTGTAATTTCCTGTTTTTTATTCTTTGGCAGTACATTTCAATCACTATCTTGTGTTTCAAAACATCATTATGTGATTCTCAAAGGAAACACTGCTTTTATATTAAACAATATTCTGGTGAGATGGTGAAATTATCTGTCCAAATAAACTTCATCTAGGATATGCCATTTCTAGGCTTTTCCCCCCGACATTGCACTTCAGAGGGCACTGTTCCCACCTATTTTGGCTTGGCTTGAGACATAGTAAGATTAATTTTATAATGTAATGGGTAGGCCATGTAATGAGCATCAGGGTTTTTGTTTAGCCTTGGAGCCTCCTCTGCCACTGTGACTCTCTGGCACAGTAATACACAGCTGTGTCTTCAGTCTTCAGGCTGTTCATCTGCAGATATGCCTGACTCTTACTGTTGTCTCTAGAGATGGTGAACCGACCCTGAAAAGCCTGAGAGTGGTAGATATTTGAGGAGTCGTACATCCTCGCGATCCATTCCAATCCTTTCTCCGGAGTTTGCCTGATCCAAGCTATCCAGTAGCTACTGAATGTGAATATTTCTGTTCATAATATTCATAATTCTGAGAAATTCTTGATTGTTTGTGTTATGTTATGTGTGTGGGTGTGTGTGTGTGTGAGTGTGTGTGTGTGTGTGTGCGTGCTTGTGTGTGTGCCTGCGTATGTGCCTGTGCATGCAAGCGTACATATGTCTACTGTGTGAGTATGTGTCATACGTATGATTACTGTGAATGTATGTGTGTGTGTGTGTGTATCTGTTTGTGCACATGTGTGCACATGGAATGGGTTAACATGACCCCTGGAGGCAAACATACGGAAAAAAATGGTCATCCTAGGCCCTACAGTTCTCAAGATATTCACAGAGAACTGTCTGCCCTACCCTCCTTTCGGGGGGTCCAGTCCAGCGGGGGGGCTACAGATCAAAAAGAAAAATGACGGTTCCATGCTATCCATGTGGGGGTACATGCCCACCAAGTTTTGTGTACCCCGGTCTTTCAGTGTCCCGGGAATCCTTGTTGGTGTACGTCCCTAAATGTACACATAAATTATTTTATTGTAAGGCCCCCCATGAACGAAAGTACACAAAACTTGGCATGCATTCGGAGGGTGTCATAATGATCCTACAGTTTTAATTTCATGCAGTTTTGACCTTCTCAGCCAGAGATATTGTGATGAAAACACCTAATTTTTTGCTTTTTAATTTTTAACTAGGTGGTGCTATACATGAAATAAGTGGTAATGGGATGGGTTGACATGCCCCCTTAAGACCAACATACATAAAAAAGGTGGACCTCCTAGGCCCTACGGTTCTCGATATATTCACAGAAAACTGTCTCCGGCCACCTACAGGCCAGTTGGTGTATAGTAACATAAATTAATTTATTGTGTGGCCCCCCATGAACGGAATTCCACAAAACTTGGCGTGCATACAGAGGGTGTCAAATTGATCCTACACTTCCAATTTCGTGCAGTTTTGACTATGTTAGGTCACAGATACCTTCAATTACAACACCTCATTTTTACTTTTTTGTGTTTAACTAGGTGGCGCTATACATGAAATGAGTGGTTATGGAATAGGTTGACATGGCCCCTTGAGATCCACATACAAAAAAAAATGGTCCTCCTAAACCCTACGGTTTTCGAGATATTCACAGAAAACTGTGTCTGCCCTACCCTCCTTTCGGGGGGTCCAGTCCAGCGGGGGGGCTACAGATCAAAACGAAAAACGATGGTTCCATGCTATCCATGTGGGGTTACATGCCCACTAAGTTTCGTGTACCCCGGTCTTTCAGTGTCCTGGGAATCATTGACGGAAATTTGGGCATGCAAAAAAAAAAAAAAAAAAAACTCACTAAACCTATATGACCGCCGCTTCGCTGCGCGGCGGTCATAATAAGTTTATTTTATATAGCGCCTTTCTCAAACCCAAGGTCGCTTTACATAGTAGGAAGGCAGGGAAACACAAGTTATCTGTATGGAACTATGTGTTGGGTGTGGAGGAGTAGTGATCATTAAACAGAAATGTCTTGAGATGTGCTTTGAAGAAAGGAAGAGAAGGACAGGCACAAAGGGGTTGGGGGAGGGAGTTCCAGAGTTTGGGGGCCAAGGCAAGGCACTGAAGGACCTGCCACCCAGGGAGGAGAGTCTGGAGCGGGGGACTGTCAAGAGGTTTTGGTCAGAGGATCTGAGTGAGCGGGAAGGAGTGTAAGGGGTCAGGAGGTCGCAGATGTAGGGGGGAGCAAGGTTGTGGAGGGCTTTGAAGGTGAGTAGTAGTACTTTATATTCGATCCGGGACGGAACTGGTAGCCAATGGAGTTGATGGAGAATGGGGGTGATGTGTGCTGATCGTCTGGTATGGGTGAGGAGCCTGGCTGCAGAGTTTTGAATATATTGTAGTTTGAATATATTGTAGTTGTGTTGAAGGGTTTTAGTGGGGAGACCAAGGAAAAGTGAGTTGCAGTAATCTAAACGGGACATAATGAAAGAGTGAACCAAAGTCTCTGCATCACTAGCAGAGAGGAAGGGTCGGACATATACTGTAATGATTCACAACAGAATTTACAAAATCTAAGCAAGGCAGGTCAAACAATCCATCACAAAATAAATTCCTTGTAGGAACTTACAGATAGCAGAGCAAATGCGACGAACCAGCAAGAAAGGATGAACAGAGATTAAGTACAAAGACTAATAAAATACAAAAAATGGCGGAGGAGAAAGACAGACTTCAGTTGACTATTGGGGATGTAGTGTGATGTGTGTGTGTGTGTGTGTGTGTGTGTGTGTGTTGAAACTTGACGAGCTAGAAGTTGAAACTTGACACTACATATTGACATAACTTCACCTCACTTTCTGTTGCTTTCTGTCATTTTTGAATGTTTCAAACATAATGCCAATGCCATGTTGTGTCTGTGTTGGAGAAGGGGCACAACAAATTTGAGATTTTTGTGTGAGGAAGTAGCATGTTTGTCATGGTGTGGGGTTTCGAACACAGTAATACACAGCTGTGTCCTCAGTCTGGAAGTTTTTCCCTTGTAAAAACACGGTGTTAGTGCCGGTGTCTCTGGTGAAACTTATCTTGCTCTTTAATGAGTCTATAGTATCACTGTCTCCACCACCACAGATCCATCCAATCCATTCCATCGTTTTCCCTGCAGGGTGGTGTATCCAGTTTGTACAGTAGCTAGTAACCGAGTACCCTGAGATCTTACAGGAGATGGAGAATGACTCCCCTGGTTGCACAACCATATTACTCGGCTGGATGAGCTCAATACCAAGGACACCTGAAGAGGGGTGGCCAGGACATTAGTGACAGAGAAATGTATATGTGTGAATATTGGTTGAAACTATCTTTTACTCACAGGTAGCGGCTGCCAGCAGCAACAGTAGAGATGCAGTCGTCATGGTTACGGTGGAAGCTGAACTGCTCCTCTGAGTTCTCCAGAGTCTGAGAGCTTCTGAGGAACTGAAGCCACAAGCAGCTTTATATCAGCAGGAAGAACACGGGAAGGAAAGACAACAGAGAGCTGGAGACACGTGCCAGTAAAGTCATTAGTCATTTAACCTCAAAACACTCCCTGCCTTTGGCATGAATCATGATCTGTCTCTGGTATGTTTTTTTTTTATCTGTCTCTTTAAAAATCAGGAACGTTCATGTTTTGTGTGTATTGTCTTCATTATTTTAATTCATATTTGAGTATAAGCCTCTGAGTCTGGTTTCCTTTTTCTACTCAGTAATTGTTATATTACCTTCCCAGATTGTATCATCTAACTACTTTGAATATGCAGAGAAGTTATAAATAATGAAATTGTCATATTGTAGAAAATCAAGGTGATTATCTCATTTTAATAAATGTTATAAGTTAATAAGTGTTATTCTTTGTATGATGTTTTCAGAGTATAGGATTCCCTTCTTGTGTATCTTTGACTCTTAGACTCCACTTACTGTTCAACAATACTGTGCCAAGCAAAGTAAAATGCTAAAACAGTATTTTTTCCAAGGCATGAATGATGAACTGTTTATGACATGTTTTTTGTATGTCTCTAAAACTGTGTTTCGTATGTATTATCTTCATTTTATGCACATTATATGTCCATTTTGTATAATGTGCTACACGTTTATTTACCTACACAGTGACATACATGTCACAGCATGTGCATGTGAAGAGGATTCCATCAGACCAAGAGTGTGTCCTTCTTCTGACTCTTTGATTCCACCTACTGTTCAAACATAGTATGCCAAGCAAAGCAAAATTCTACAACTGTGGGATTTTTTTCTACAGGACAGTCATGGTTCAGTGCCCCTCTTTTCACCGTGTGTGTTTTTGTACATCTCTCCAGACACTTCTGTCACAGTGTCTTTCTGGCACAGTAATACACTGCAGTGTCTTCACTCTGTAGGCTGTTCATCTGCAGATAAACCTGATCCATGCTGTTCTCTCTGGAGATAGTAAACCTTCCTTCTACAGATTTGGAGTAGTACTTGCTAGCTCCACTTGGTGCTGATATAAACGCCACCCACTCCAGTCCTTTGCCTGGAGGTTGTCTTACCCACGCTATATCAGCATTATCATCACTTATCCCAGAGTAGGTGCAGGTGAGTTTATGAGAGCTTCCAGGTTTAATTATTACAGATTTTGACTCAGATAATGTCTGTGCCTCACCACCTGAAACAAACAAAAAGATTCCCAGCTCAAAACTTTAAGTTTTTATGAAATAATATGCAGGTACTCTCCTCGGCTAACATATTTTACCTGTCATAAATGCCACTATTACAATCACACAGTGTATGGAATTCATCTTCGATGCAAAGTCCTTCTGTGTCCTTGGATGCAGGGATTCTGATGTAGCAGAGTATCAGTAGGTACAGTATATATATGACACTGGTCTTAATTTGCATCAGTGCCTCTTGTCCATGGGTGGGGCGGAGTTAGCCAGTAGAATATAACCTTCATTCCAAGTGTGAGACAGACTCAGAATAAAAAAGATTCAAAATGAATTTATTGTTACATCCCCATATATAACTGTTTACCCTGTTGTTAGTCGCTTTGGCTAAAAATGTGTCAGCCAAATGTAATGTAATGTTAGAGAGGACACATCTTTTGGTTTGGCTCTCCTTGCAGCAATAAATAATAGATAATAGCAGCAGCTGAAGCATACTAGAGTGGCTGGGGTCTTTAATTTTTCTGGGGGCTTTACTGACACACTGACGCTGATGTCTTGTACTGGATGGAGGGGAGCTCATATCTGATGGCACAGGCTGTCTGCAGGACTCCCTGCAGCACTTTTTGGTTATTGGCAGTACAGCTTCCAAACCATGCAGATGTGGCACCAGTCGGGATGCTCACTCTTGTGCCCCTGTAGAGTAATAATGTCTAGGATTTTCTCTCATTTCATTACAATCACCACTATGTACAGGACTTATAAGAGTCATTCTACTGATTGGAAATGTCCCTGCACAGTATGAAACCAATCATGTTGACATATTTGAGCATCATCAATACAGTACTGTACAGCACCTCCTCACTTTCATCTTCTACAAACACTCAACTCCTGAGTTAATACCTTTAAGATGAGAGGAAACAATGCCTCTGTCTGTGTTATTTTTTCTTTAGTCTTTAGTCACAATTATGTCTGTCAAGGAAGTCTGGTCTTGTAAATGTCTCTTGTAAAGAGATTTATATTACCAAACCATTCCATTCCTTTCCCTGCATGACACTCTATGTTGCATGACACTCTATGTACTGTAGATTAAAAGTCTGAATATTTGTGCAGACTGTGGAATATGGAGTCTTTGTACTAGTCTCCTATGTACAATAGTGATATCGGGCACATATACACAGCTGTGTCTCCAGCCTGTAGATTCTGGGCCTGTAGAGTCACAGTGCTGCTGGAGGTGTCTCTGGAGATGCTGAACTTGTTTTTCAGTTGATCACTGCACCTATGAAAGATGGATAGCAGGTGAGCACATCACAGACATATTGAAAAGTCCTCAGACAAGAGTAAGGGAAAACCTATCTGTTAGACAAAGAGCAACTAAAAGAAGCTGTGCTGGACACATGGCTGAATAATACACTGTGTCTCAGAAATCTGTTTATTTAATTTCCTTCACACAGAAATATAAGAGCTGATTTTGGTTTTGCATTGGCCACTCCCATCTGGACTGCTGAAGCTGTGTCTGAATGGGTTTTAGTATGAAGGTGCACTTGGGTACAGCTTTTTTATACCCATACAGTAATACCCACTCATATAATTGGAACTGCAAGATACATTTAGGCTATCAGAAATAAGAAATGTGGATGATTGTGGATGAACATAGTAGACTTTACATACTTTAATCATTTGTAGATTTGTTGTTTTAACATTGACTTCACATAAGGTGATGATGATACAGTATATGAGACAATGGTTATGCTTTGTCCTTTGTAAAAATGCCAGTTATCAAAATATGTTGTCATAACAATGTTATAAAATATTGTAGTGACATCAAATAGAGATGATTATGCTCAAAATTGCATTCTGTTCTCTGTCTGTATAGACTTCAGATGATTCTGTTTACTCTCACTCACCCCATTACATGAAATCCTGTGAGTGTACTGCCCCCATGTGGTCAATAGTGTCCATGATTCTGCTGTCAGGAGGTATGGAAGCACATCCATCAAGTTCCTTTTTGTACGTTTTCCTTTTTTTCTCATGGATACTAACTTTAATTCAACATTTATATACATTATATATCATTTGCAATGTAACATATTAGCATTGATATCAATGTTTTCACTAATGTCCTATTACTTTTGGAAACATATTTTCAAACCAATCAGTTAATTTACAGAGTTACTCATTTTTCTGTTCAACCAGATGAGATAGAATGCAACCAATGGCACTTTAAACTTAACAGCTGCATTATGGCAGATCCATGCATCCTTGCGCTTTCCTGTTACAATTTAAGACAGGCCAATATTTTGTACAGCCATCATATTGCTTTGTATCACAGTAAGTTCGGTGCATAATACTACACAGTGTCTTCAGCCTGTAAATGTCAAAGTTTATCAAAGTGTAGATTTTTATTAAAAACTTGGGCATGCAGCTTGGACATTCCTTGATGCCTGTCTTAAATACATAAATTAATTAATTAAAAATAAATGTTTGATTACATTGAGACTTGTGGAGAAGAACTGGGGTAAATTTAAAGAAAAGTACTTTCCATGTTTGGTGTGTTAAGTGTTGGAGGTTTTGGTACAGCCTTATAGCTTATTGTAACATTGTGGCTGTCGAGCACAGTAATACACAGCTGTGTCTCCAGGCTGCATGTTTTGCCCTCGCAGGGTGACTGTGTTACTGGAGGTGTCTCTGGAGACGCTGAACTTGTTCTTCAGGGAGTCTTTATGTGCTGTGCTACCATCACTCCAGATAATATTGATCCACTCCAGAGCTTTCCCTGATGGCTGTCGAATCCAAGCTGTGCTATAGCTAGTAACTGAATAGGAGACTTTACAGTTGATGGTCAAGCTTTGACCGGGCTGGATATTCAGATAAACTGGCTGGTTGAGCTGCTCCATGTGGACATCTAGAAAAACAAAACACAAAACACAGATGAGATCAAGCACTCAACATGACGACCATGACAAACCTTTAAGTTTCACGCCTGACAGCTGTTGGTGACACATTTCAAAACAATTGTTTACATTACTAAGTAGATTCTGTTTAAAGTTCATGCGGAGTTCCACACTTAGTCACACTTACAGCAGACAGCTATTAGTAGCAGCAGAACTAGATGCTCCAATGTTCGGCTCATGGTGTGTGATGGAGTGGACCTCATGCACGCTGTACATTTATACCTTCTCTCCTCACAGTAGGGCGGAGTGTGTTGATAATTTGCATAGCCTACGCATATTTGTGCACTAAGAACAATTCCAGTCAGTTTCTCATACCAAGGAGTAATATCTAGGATTATGTACAGGACTTATAAGAGTTATTGCACTAATTTGAAATATCACTCCACAGTATGAAACCAGTCGTGTTGACATATTGTATTATCATCAATACAGTACTGTACAGATCACTTTCATCTGCTACAAGCACTCAACTCCAGAGTTAATACCTTTAATGTGAGAGGAAACACTGCCCCTATATGTGTCATTTTTCTTCAGTCACAATCATGTCTGTCAATGACATCTGGTCTTGTAATTGTGTGTAAAATCTACATTACCCAACCATTCCATTCCTTTCCCTGCATGACACTGTGTGTAGATTAAAAGTCTGAATATTTGTGCTGACTGTGGAATAAGTAGGTCATGTTTTTGTACTGGTCTGCCATTAGTTTGTACAACAGTGATATCGGGCACAGTAATACACAGCTGTGTCTCCAGCCTGTAGATTCTGGGCCTGTAGAGACACAGTGCTGCTGGAGGTGTCTCTGGAGATGCTGAACTTGTTTTTCAGTTGATCACTGTAATATGTGTTCCCATCGTAACATATGTATCCAATCCACTCCGGTGCTTTTCCTGCAGGCTGCCGTATCCATGATGTACAACAACAGCTACTTGTCAGGTCATACCCAGCAACTTTGCAGGTGAGACTGAAACTCTGGCCAGGCTGTGTCATCATGGAACTCGGCTGAGTGAGTACCACATCACTCCGCACACCTGTAAGAGACACATGTAGAAACATAAACACTCAGAATGCAGATCACTAAAATAGTTCCTAATGACTTTTAGGACTCACTGGAGGCTGCCAACAGCATAAGCAGAGCTGCAGGGATCATGGTTTGTGTAGCTGAACTGATGGAGGCTGTTCCTCTGTACTGATAGTGGCTGAGACACATAGCCATGCTTTATATGAGGAGGAGGGTGTGGACAGTTTGCATATGGTAAGCACTGAGGAGATACCCTGATAGAATCAGAGATACATTGACAGTAATTGTATATTTGCCAACACAGAGCATGTTCTGGCATGTTACTGTCAGTGCGTGTGTTTGTTGGAAATATTTTTTGTCATTTTTATGTTTGTTTTTATTTGTCCTGTTTCTACTTTATCAAAATCATTCAAATTTGGCTTCTTTAGGTAGTGGCAAAGATTACTCAGGAGAAATCACATTTACATAATTATATTATCATATTTAGCAAGCCTTAAATGCTATGCTGTACATTCCCTCTTCACCAGCCTCCTTTTTCACAGTAACTCTGGTTGGATCTTTGTTGTGAGGGTGAACAATGTGGTCTCTACACCAGGGCTCCGAACCGGTTCAAGGAACGAAAACGAAAACCGAAAACGAACGGAATTTTACGGAATTTTACGAGGAGCAGAAACGGAAACGAAAACAAAATGATCTTCAACTGTTCCGGAACAGAAACGTTATTCTGAAATCCACAAAACCGGTTAATAACGTTTTTTTTTTGTTCTCTATATATTTTATAAAATTTCACAAAAGCATATCCTATGTCAGGGAGACTATTTCCGGTTGTGCGAAAAACAAGCCCGCATCTACACTGTTAATGTGAGCTAACAAGCCGCTATGTAGCCAACTACTGTACAAATAATAATTTGATTTCTGCAGTTTGAAAAAAAAAAAAAAAAAGAATAAATGGACCTTTGGTCCAAATGTGTATATTTTGTCTTGCTGTTGTAATGTAACCTATCCGTCTGCCACTTCGGATCTTAGGCCAGCTCGTAGCGTAGGCTACTGAAACTGATTTGGAAATTGTTTGTAGCCTATGCGTAATAGCCTATTTTGCCTGTCCACGCCTTGTTGTTTTTAAAGTCTGGATTTGAAATGTTTGCGCAATTGTAGCCTATTCTATGTAGAAGAGTTAAACGGGAAATATGAGATAGGCCTTGTCAGCAACAGACAGGTTCGTTTATAAACAGGGTTGGAAATATAGCGCAAGCCTTTGAAGATCTCCATATGGATAAAACTTAGGCTACAATCAGGTAAGGAGTTTAGCACGTATCCAGAAATATTTTTGATAAGAAATTATTTATAGGCATAGGTTAGGCCTACAGTAAGTCTGGCTATGGGATGGATAGCCCATCTGAATGTTTTTGGATGCTGCCTGTGATTTATTATTTTTGGGCATAGCTACGGTAGGCTAAATCAAGGGGAAATAATGAGTAGGGGAGAGCCGGGACAGTTGAAACACTTTTTAATTAAACGTAATTTACATAGCGATCGTACCACACAGAAAGCTAATATTTGGTCACCTACATCTAACCTAACCTACATCTGTCCTCTGTCAAATACAGATGCATTTTCAGCTTTGAACAAAACCGTTATCATGAATGGTACTCCCAAAAGTTTTTATTTTAGATATATTGTTGCAGGGCTATACGTCTTTGTGCATGTCTGTTAACAACTCATTGCCATCATCATGAAGCGTGTATGCAGCGGTTTTTGAAATATCTAATATCTAATAGAAGTGGATGATTCTGCCATGTTTATAGCTAGAACGGTAAGCTTTCCCATTTATATCATGTTTATATTGTTGAAAATGTCGTTTCACTAGGTTTTTAGGTGGGTTAGGCCAATGCACATCCAAATAAGTAGGCTTAACGACCCACCGGCCGTCAGTCTCCATAGGATAACATGGGGAAACTCAACCCCCTATCTGGTGGGCCCAAATTTATTTTCATCTTCCTAAAACTGTTTTTCTATGTCTTACCTCCATAAATAATTGTTTAAACACACCTATTTGTGCATTTAATTAAAATACATGGAGTTACAGCCTGGTCAATCGTCCCGACACAGACATATGTCACTACAGCTTGATTTGCTTTCCATGTAAACAAGCATGCGATATGAAAGTCTGGGATTGTGGAGAACACTAAATGGTCTACTGAATAAGCATTACGTCAAACCTTTAAATGAAAAACACTCATTGATAATCGAAAAAATGTAACCACTAATGAAGTTTACTTTTGCGCATCAAAACTCGTTTATCACTCCGTGATAAAATGACATAGCAGGAAGATATTTGGCTGATAGAAGGAGGTTAACATGCTCTATGTTTTGACCGAAGGACGTCTGTCTATCATCATCACACTCGGAGAAAACTGGATTGTTTCATTCGTCCCGTGTTTCAATCGTCCCGGCTCTCCCCTACGTCTAATCTAAGGTAAAGTCCACAAAAATAGACTTGATAGGCCCGCCAAACACTGCCGGAACTTTAAGAACGAACGATATTTTGCGTTCCGAACCGGTTCAGGACCGATATGTTTGTGGCGGAACGCATGCAAGAACGAAAACGTTAAACATAGGCCTACCTGAACCGTTCGGAACGGAACGTTTGAAAAATAATTTCGTTTTCAAGCCCTGCTCTACACACTGACAACTTCCGCAAATTAAAGATAGGGTATAAGACAAAATTATACTGTAACTGTGTAATAGTGGTAAGAGCTCAATGTAGTAGTGGTAAGAGCTCAGTGTAATAGTGGTAAGAGCTCAGTGTAGTAGTGGTAAGAACTCAGTATATAGTGGTAAGAGCTCAGTGTAATTTATGAAACATGTATCCTCTGCGGAGGGTGGAAAAGTCCTCAAAGATGAAATACTTACGCTATCCACGTTTTAGACCTAACAGGCTGGACCAGCAGCCCATCCCTTAAGGGCTTTTTTAATATGATGACTATTCATTCCACAACATCTTATTCAGAAGCCTAAAGC
Organism: Alosa sapidissima; assembly: GCF_018492685.1. NCBI lineage: Eukaryota > Metazoa > Chordata > Actinopteri > Clupeiformes > Clupeidae > Alosa > Alosa sapidissima. The sequence continues at coordinate 15,574,398 of NC_055959.1, read as the reverse complement.
ACTTGAACAGAAGCTGTTCTCATAGACTGGCATGGATAGACTCTCCATAATATGCAACCCCTGCCTCCTTCATGGTAGCACAACGTTTATGAGGGGGTTTCAGTATCTTCTAACACTCTTAAAAGACAATGCAGTGATTTGTTTTTGGATGATATCACAAAATGATAGGAAATGATAACTGATATCAACTGATATTGTGGGCAAGGTGGAGCAGCGGTGTTGCTACCTGACAAACAACAACAATACATAAACACAACATCATTTATGTATGACTTTTTTTCAGGAATGTAATGTCCTTAAGGTGAATAAGTAAACACTTAGAATTAGATAATATATGAACACTTAGTTTAATGCCGGGTATGTGGTGTAATGAGCAGCAGAGTTTTTGTTCAGCCTTGGAGCCTCTTCTGCCACTGTGACTCTCTGGCACAGTAATACACAGCTGTGTCTTCAGTCTTCAGGCTGTTCATCTGCAGATATGCCTGGTTAATACTGTCATCTCTAGAGATGGTGAACCGACCCTGAAAAGCCTGAGAGTAGTAGCTAGTTGAGCCGTGCTGGATTGCGATCCATTCCAATCCTTTCCCGGGAGCCTGTCTAATCCAAGCTATCCAGTAGCTACTGAATGTGTACCCAGAGGCTGTGCAGGTCAGTTTGTGAGATCCTCCAGGACTGATGACCACTGGTTCAGATTCAGTCAGTGTCTGACCATGTCCACCTGAAAAACAAAAAAACATAAACTAAGATTAAAAAGAGTAAATATAGTGCGTTAACAACTTCTATAAATTGTGAGAAATGTGCTCCCAACCTGTTAAGCAGGCAGCCAGGAGGGTTGATACAACTATAAATGTCATGTCTAACAGGAGTGTGTGACAGTGTGTGTCATATCTGAAGATATAGGCTGGGGAGTCAGAGTTTTGCATAAGCTCCTCCTGACATGGAAGACCGATTAAAATGCCTACTGGACATGTTGTACTCAAAGATTGACCATTACGGTGATAGTCATTTTGGTCTGAATGTACAGTATGTACAGTACACTCTTGTAAGGATCCTAATTCCCAGGCTGATGATAATCCTTTCAATCATATGTGGACTTTGATCAGGTGCTAAGTGCGGGCCTATTGTGGACCTACTGTCACATGCTTGTCACATGTTCACAGGAACAGTTAATTAGGAACGGGAAATGTAATCAAATGTATACCTTGTCATGTATTGATTGATTCCCTCTCACTACAACAATGGTCTGTCTCATCAACAACTCACCATGTGATCCCTATCTATCACAAACTAGGTAGCCTATTTAAGGGAAGTTCACACATTATTCTAGGAGCCTTTCTGTAGCCAGAACTCCCGCACCACTTTGGTGTGTAGCCATCATCCTCTGAGCTGGGTATGTTCATTTTCTGATTGTTTCGTATGATATCCTAATCATCTTAACTTTCACATTATTCATTTAGATGTACTTAAATGTTTGGATGAGTAACTTGTACCTGACAAATAAATTGTTATGTTCTGATCCGCATAGCTTTTCTATTGTACTTATTGACCAGAGTAGCAGTCTAGGTAACGGTGTTAGCATAATGAATAGCTAGGACTGGTTATCGCCGCTGTAGAAACTAAATCAACTGAGAGATGGCAAGCTAGATGAACTGACCAAGTATTATACAGTGGTGGGCAGTTTGCAAGCGATGGTCTAGATTGGTCGTGGAAACCTAGCGCAGCCTGACCCTCTGGAGCATAGGAATTTGCTAGACTGTTTAACACGCTGGTGAGTATCGCAATACAGATCAGCATGTAGGCCTAGTGCCTCTGACCTTCTTTCAGACTAGTAGGCCTACATATTATGTTGAGGAACCGCCTGAATTAATCGGCAGGTGGAGGCATCCTATAGCATTATTCCTAGATTAGAGCGAATGTAATAAGAAAACGAGTCAGGCATTCTCAGAAACAGCCTGTATTGTGGGTACCCACTGTGGATAGCAATGTTACATTGAACCGAAACCTTTCTAATATTGAGCGGAGTCAGATTTATTAGGTTTAACAGGGGTTTATAATCAATTGTCATATTCCCAACAGCGCGCAGAAACCACGATTTCCTTCGACCACTTCCAGTTCCCTCATTGGTCCTGAAAAGTGTCCAGTATATGGATGTCTGCTTTAGTTGACAGCACGGTAACTAGATTTCAAACAGTCAAGTTAAAGAACTGGTGTCCGTTAATGTTTGTGCAAATAGGCTGATTCATGTCCCTTGCATTTTGCAATTGCGAGGTCCATGGCAGGCGCCCCACAGAAATGTTTCATTTTGCGAGTGAGATGTCCACGCAGTCCCCTCTGCGACGCGTTCGCCCCCTAGTTTCAGAGCTATTCTAAGTGCAAAATTGCACAGAGGGCCGTGACTGTAACTATATCCTAATAGAAAACTGTCAGCTTTCCTGGCTAAATGGTATAAGTTAGGCCTATTACACAACATAAATTGTGCTGGTGACCCAAATAAAATATCCTGCGACCCACCCGTGGGTCCCGACCCAGTCTTTGGGAACCAATGCGCTACACAACAGCAGTTAGTAGCTGTATGCCCAGCCAATTTACAGGTGAGACCCTGACCACATGTCAGACTCAAAACTGACCAGACTGTTTCATCATGTTGTATATTTTCTTTTTTCTCCAGTATTCAGATATCAGTTCACTAAAGTCGCATATTCATTTAATTGTCACACTTTAGAATTGTTAATAAAGACTTTTATTCGAATTCTTACTGTTGACTTCCTCAATTTTGTCCACAGATACTTTACCTTCTATTTCTATTTGATTTGATTTGTCGATTTACTCATGATAATCATGAGCTTTTTTTGTGATTCTTCATTTAAAAAAAAAAAAATGGCAGTTTCTCTATTAAGAATTGGGACAGAGCTCCATTGTTGGCTTAACATGGGGAAAGATTTAATGTCAGTCACACAGCGTGTGGTTAATGAATGGCTTACAGTAATGGGCAGAAGTGACTGATGAGATTAGACTGCCCTCTGTTGACTGGAAAAGACTCCAATCATGTGGCAATGCTTCAGTCAGTCAGAACTGCCAGAGTTGTTTTTGTGCAGCTATGCAGTTTCATGTGTGACCGTGGGTAGCGAGCACAGTAATACCCAGCTGTGTCCCTAGGCTGCATGTTTTGCCCTTGCAAGGTGATTGTGTTACTGGATGTGTCTCTGGAGACGCTGAACTTGTTCTTCAGTGAGTCTTTATGGTCTGTGCTACCATCATACCAGATAACATTGATCCACTCCAGAGCTTTCCCTGATGGCTGTCGAATCCAAGCTGTGTGATCGCTAGTAACTGAATAGGAGACTTTACAGTTGATGGTCAAGCTTTGACCTGGCTGGATGACCAGTGAATCTGGCTGAGTGAACTCAACTGAATGAACACCTGAGAAAACACAAACAAGCTGTTACTCTCATGACAGTTCAAAAACACACATATACCGGTACACACACACAGGCGTGCATTCACACACACACACACACAATACATGTGACATGGTGCCATGTGGATTCAATGTACATCCATTGAAAATGAGAAACTCACTGGATGCAGCAGCCAGCAGTAGTACCACAGATAACAGAGACATGGTTTGTGTTTAAGGTGATAATCTCATAGAAGCTTCTTCTATATATCGTTCCTGTTGGACGCTGAACATTTATAGAGGCCACACCACAACGCTCCTCAAACAGGAAGTGATGAGAAATGGATTTACATTTTTACACAAAAGGTTCAATAAATGCCATGTTAACCACTATTTCCTAATAACTAGATGTACCGCAGAGAGGTACAAAATATGACCGCTGCCCAGTCCAGCACATTTTTTCCACAAAAATAAATCACGCTGAAAGGCCTATATGATTCTAACTGTCTCACTAAATTGCATTATCCACACTCAATTCTCACTGGTATCTGCTAGACAACAAGTACCAAAACATGATTAGTTCATAGATTTCACATGTAAAATTCATTTTATACAACCCCACCTCCATCTTGCCTGTTCATAATTCTGAGAAATTCTTGATTGTTTGTGTTATGTTTATGTTATGTGTGTGTGTGTGTGTGTGTGTGTGTGTGTGTGCGTGCTTGTGTGTGTGTCTGCGTGTGTGCCTGTGCATGCAAGCGTACATATGTCTACTGTGTGAGTATGTGTCATACGTATGATTACTGTGAATGTGTGTGTGTGTGTGTATCTGTTTGTGCACATGTGTGCACATGAAATGGGTTAACATGACCTCTGGAGGCAAACATACGGAAAAAAATGGTCATTCTAGGCCCTACAGTTCTCAAGATATTCACAGAGAACTGTGTCTGCCCTACCCTCCTTTCGGGGGGTCCAGTCCAGCGGGGGGGCTACAGATCAAAACGAAAAATGACGGTTCCATGCTATCCATGTGGGGGTACAGTACATGCCCACCAAGTTTTGTGTACCCCGGTCTTTCAGTGTCCCGGGAATCCTTGTTGGTGTACGTCACTAAATGTACACATAAATTATTTTATTGTAAGGCCCCCCATGAACGAAAGTACACAAAACTTGGCATGCATTCGGAGGGTGTCATAATGATCCTACACTTTTAATTTCGTGCAGTTTTGACCTTGTCAGCCAGAGATATTGTGATGAAAACACCTAATTTTTTGCTTTTTAATTTTTAACTAGGTGGCGCTATACATGAAATAAGTGGTAATGGGATGGGTTGACATGCCCCCTTAAGACCAACATACATAAAAAAAAAGGTGGACCTCCTAGGCCCTACGGTTCTCGAGATATTCACAGAAAACTGTCTCCGGCCACCTACAGGCCAGTTGGTGTATAGTAACATAAATTAATTTATTGTGTGGCCCCCCATGAACGGAATTCCACAAAACTTGGCGTGCATACAGAGGGTGTCATAATGATCCTACACTTCCAATTTCGTGCAGTTTTGACTATGTTAGGTCACAGATACCTTCAATTACAACACCTCATTTTTACTTTTTTGTGTTTAACTAGGTGGCGCTATACATGAAATGAGTGGTTATGGAATGGGTTGACATGGCCCCTTGAGATCAACATACAAAAAAAAAATGGTCCTCCTAAACCCTACGGTTTTCGAGATATTCACAGAAAACTGTGTCTGCCCTACCCTCCTTTCGGGGGGTCCAGTCCAGCGGGGGGGCTACAGATCAAAACGAAAAACGATGCTTCGCTGCGCGGCGGTCATAATAAGTCACGCTTGTCAAATTGTGTTCATTTCCTACTTTGTTCCTTTTTTGTGTGTTTGTAATTGAGTGTGTGCAGTGTGTGTGGTTGTTTTTGTGTATATGTGTTTTGTGTGTGTGTGTGTGTGTGTGCATGTATGTGTGTGTGCATGTGTAGTGTGTGTGTGTTTACATGTCTTTGTGTGTGTGTGTGTGTGTGTTTTTATGTGTGTGTGCATGTGTGTGTGTCTTTATGTATGTGTACATAAATAAAGCAAATCAGGGAACCACTTACTCTTTGCGATAAGTGCCATGGGATCTTTAACAACCATAGTGAGTCAGGACCTCAATTTAACATTCATGCAAAGGAAAACATCTCCTGCAGTACAGCGTGCCTGTCACTGCAATAGGACATTGGGATTGATATTTGTTTGGTGGCTTTTGGCCACAGGGAAGAGTGCCACCTACTGGCCAGCCACCAACACCTCTTCCAGCAGGGACCTACTCTTCCAAGGAGGTTTCTTATCCAAGTACTAACTAAGCCTGCTTAGCTTCAGTATTTCAACAAAGTCAGGGTATCTGCTGGTCTGGCTGCTGGCTAAAAACAAAAGGTGAAAGGCATATATGATTCTAACTGTCTCACTGAATTGCATTATGCACACTCAATTCTCACTGGTATCTGCTAGACCAGTGGTTCTCAAATGGGGGTACGCTTACCCCTGGGGGTACGTGAAGGCACTCCAGGGGGTACGTGACATTTTAAAATATACATATATTTAAAAAGTAGAAACCATGCAAAAATACTTTTAAAACAATTATTTAATAATATTTCAGGAAAATAAAAGTTCATAAAATGAATTTTATATTTCAGTAGGCTATTCAATTTCATTATCCTAAAAACCCAGAGTCCCCCCATACCAGGGTGGTTTTAAGTCTGTTTTAAGTCTTTTTTTTTTTAAACTAAAAATACTTTGCGCTGGTTAGGGGGTACTTGGCTGAAAAAATATTTCACAAGGGGGTACATCACTGAAAAAGGGTTGAGAACCACTGTGCTAGACAACAAGTACCAAAACATGATTAGTTCATAGATTTCACATGTAAAATACATTTTATATAACCCCACCACCATCTTGCCTGTTCATAATTCTGAGAAATTCTTGAATTGTGTGCATGTATGTGTTTATGTTTGTGTGTGTGTGTCATACGTATGACTAGTGTGAATGTATGTGTGAGTGTGAATATCTGTTTATGCATATGTGTGCATATGAAATGGGTTAACATGACCCCTGGAGGCAAACATGCACAAAAAATTGGTCATCCTATAGGCCCTACGGTTCTCAAGATATTCACAGAAAACTGTTGGTTTACGGTCACTAAATGTACACATACATTAATTTATTGTAAGGCCCCCCATGAACGAAAGTCCACGAAACTTGGCATGCATTCAGAGGGTGTCATAATGATCCTACAATTTCAATGTTGTGCTGAAATTATTCAGATTCCAGCTGTTTCTGTCGCTTTGATGTATTAAGTCAACTGCGATTCAAAATGAATTCTTCTGAACCATGCTTTGCAATTCATCATATGAACCAGTTGTTTTCTGTTTGTGGAACAAATATTTTACATAAGGATGTGTTCTGAATGATGTATGGAGAAAAGAAACCAGACTCAAACAGTTGCAGTGTAGTTGTAATCTATATTTCTATATATCACTATGTACTTATTCCTTCATTTGTGTTGATAGTGAAGAGGTGATCTGATCTTTGATCATGATTGAAGAAACATTATGTACAGAGTCGAGTACAGTGACAGCCACGCCAGCAGGCTTTATATCAGGGAGGAACCACAGGGGGAGATACATATATCAGTGTCAGTCAGGTATGATTTTCCCCCTCTCCTTTTACCCTTTTTCAGACTACTGTCTATTCGTCTTAAACTTTGCATATTTTTTAAGACTGACAAATAGATAAATATGTCCTCTATTTTTGCCACTGATGATTGTCATGACCAATTCATTCACTAGCACAACAAGTTTATATTGCAATGCCTGAAATACAATTGTCAGGGTTTTTTTGTTTTTGTTCATTAGATGTGTAGTGACTTAATGTCTAATGGACAGAAGTAGATGAGATTAGACTGCCCTCTGTTGATGGAAAAAGAAACAACATGAAGTTTGTTCAACTGTTCAAATTCAGGTGTGAATGTTTCAGTCAGTCACACTCAGTCCGTTGTTTTTGTGCAGCTCTGCAGTCTCATGTGTGACTGTGGGTCTCGAGCACAGTAATACACAGCTGTGTCCTCAGCTTTCAGGCTGTTCACTTGTAGGTTCAGTTTGTCTGAGTTTTTGGTGATGGAGAACTGGCCCTGGAGAGACTGGGCAAATGTTGTGCCAGTGCCTGTATTAATGCGACCGATCCACTCCAGCCCCTTTCCTGGTTTCTGACGGATCCAGTGCATCCAGTGGCTGCCCATGGAAAATCCAGATACAGTGCAGGACAGAGTGACCGAGTCTCCAGGTCTCTTCACTTCTGGACCAGAGGAGGTCAGAGACTGACCAGAGACAACTGAACAAAACAAACCATGATTGATTAAATACATCAAACATATTTCCCAACATACAGACAGTCTGAAAATAAATATTGTGTCTATCCTTACCACTCAAACTGGCCGCTATCAAGATTACCCAAATCATTTTTATATCTGTGGTGCTGTAATGTCAGTATACAGTATGTCAGTAGAATGGGTGGACAATTGTTATATCAGAACAGACAAAGATGTGTTTTGCATAATCCCTCCTGCTTTCCAAGGTTGGCTTGACAGAGCCAAAAGCAGGGGCAGGACATATTCAACAAACATATTCAGCACTCTGCCCAGTCTGAACAGGTTAGCATGCAAACCAGCCAGAGATGGACTATCTTTGTTAATACTACTTTGTACCTCAAGTGGTGTGTTCAATTGCAATTTTCTTTGCTGCCATCTGTTTGCTGCCACAGCTATGACCCCAGACCCCACTTTGTAGTTACACACGCCTGTCTAATTGCTCTATAATGTAGAAAGGGACAGCAACACGAATTTTCCCGTCTTTTGGTGAAAATGAACTTATGATTATAATTTCTGCTAGTTTCAAATTAAACGGCAATTCATTTTTCTTCTTGGTTGTGTTTATTAGACAGCAAATCCTGTGTAGCCTACAAAAAATGTTATATGATGTATGTTTATGTTGAATGACAGCAGAAATATGGTTTACCTTATTATCTAGCAACTGTTGCGCAACCACAGCTATGACCCCAGTAGTTACACATGCCTGTCTAGTTGCTCTGTAATGTAGAAAGGGACAGCAACAGGGAAAGGAGTCCAAAACGAGTGGGAGTGTGTCGGCGTCAAAGAGTGTATCAGGGCAAATATAGGTAAGAGACAATAGGAAATGTTTCAACATTAGCCTATAGGCTACACAGTACCACCGCTCCCACCACATGCATTACGCACTAGGGCACTATAAAGGGGTACCAAAATGTAGCTTTACTGCCACTGTTTTTCACTCTTCTTGGAGAATGTTTAAATGTACCAACACCGTGTTACATGTAATGATGATCCATGCAGCATATCTAACTTGAACTTTACTTACTGTAATTAATTGGGAACACATCTTGAGTGCGCACCAGGGAGAGAGGCTGGCAGCAGGAGGCTTGTCATTGTTGTTATCTCCTTTTTAATATAAGAAACTTATAACTGCTTGTAACAACTTAACAATATGCAGAGTATTGTTAATATTGTGTTATCAATGTTACAAACAGGCTAGAGTTTATGGATTAGCCTAATATTTTAAAAGAGCTGATGAAAGACATTATGAGAACCGTTTAGTTTATTTTTTACCGTTTATTTTTTATTTGATTTTCCCAAATCAAATGTGGCATCCCTAGCATCAGAGTCAGTGACACTGGTGACACTGCTGGGGACTGCTCTGGAGTGCTTTGGTGGTGGAGAGAAGGATGCTGCAGAAACTGTTAAATATTATGGACAATATCACACATCCCCCGCACAATTTACTGGTCAAACAACAAAGTGTTTTCAGTTGGAGGCTAACCAAACTTCGCTGTAAATAAGACAGATAAAGACTTCTTACATACCGCAATAGCACTTTAATATGACTTTGTCCTGAGCAGATAGAGAAGAAGAATATTGTAAGAATAATAATCTCACTTGGTGGTGTTATAATTGTGCTACATTTGATTCTATTTATTAACTAACAGATCAAGTCTGCACTATCCCTCTGTTCCTACCTCCGGCGGTGTCTTGTGCATTATATATACAGTAATGTGTGTGTGTGTGTGTGTGTGTGTGTGCTGTATTAGTATAGGGGCTGAGTAAAGAATATCTATTTATCTATTTATTTATCTATCTATCTATCTATCTACCTATCTATATATCTATCTACGTCTACTGAGACTGCCTGTTTTGTGACACTTGAGAGACTTAGCAGGTGCCCGAAGCAGAAGTGCTGCTGTCTCTCTGCCATAAAGGGTTTTTGTACAGCTGGTTGTACTGGTTTAACCACTGTGACTCTCTGGCACAGTAATAGACTGCAGTGTCCTCAGTCTTCAGCTGGATCATATGCAGGTAGAAATTAGAGCTGTCTTTGGATGCAGTAAATCTGCCTTGGACCGTCTGGGCTGTGCTCTTGCTACTGTCAGAATAGTAGTAAATAATCCATTCCAGTCCTTTCCCTGGAGCTTGGCGGATCCAGTGCATGTTATAGCTCCCCACACTAAATCCACTGCAAGCACAAGTCAGTTTAAGAGTTCCTCCTGGAGTCCCCATCACTGGCTGCTGAGACTGTGTGAGTACAACCTGGCCGCTGACACCTGAAAAATAGAAGATCACACATTGAATTTGACACAACTCTATGTCACAACTACACTGAACAGTGGAACATAATTGTTATTTTGATATACAGTATGTGAACTCACAAGCTGAAGATGTCAACAGTAGCAGCAGCAGAACTACAAACAACATAGCTGCTACTGGAGTGGAACAGGGAGGGTCTGAGTAAAACCTGCTCCTCTCAAACTCTGTACTGAAATAGATGAATAACTGACTGTTGCAGTTTAAATAGGAAACGGTTCAGTGGCATCTTTGCATTTATGCTGGTCACGGGTATGAAGATAGGACTTCTAGTGTTGAAAGGGTGCAAATATTATGTGTTAAATATGCACTGTTACAGTAGCTACCGTACATCTGGTTTACAGTGACTTCACAGCCACTAATCAACATGTACTTGTATTGTGACATGCAATTAATTGCCTTGTATGATGTGGACATTTGGATACGGCAATAATTCTGAACCTGATGCAATGAAATAATACAGTATTTCACATAATATGGAGTGTCAACATTTTTAAACCAGTGGCAGATCTTAAACTATAGCTAGTGCTCAAAGTATATTAAAGGGTCAAAATGTGACAAACATGAGCAATGTGTTATGGGAGTGTGATGCTTTACTTAAAGCAGTGTTTCTCAAACTTTTTCAGACCAAGGACCACTTAATCAATAAAAAAAAAGCCTCACAGACCACCTAGTTAAAAAAAACAAAAGTAGACCTACTTCAATAGTAAATTACACAATAGGCCTACTCACTGAACCACTTTGATTATATTTGCACATTGCTTATTGTGTCAGAGAATTCATATGATTTAAACTGGCATTGCTTACATAGAGGCAGTGTTGCAGAAATGTTTGGATTTACATACAAGTTGTTTCAATATTGCAAACAACTCATCTACATTATATTTTACCACGTCTGCTCGCGGACCACTTGGGCTAGCTCCCCGGACCACACTTTGAGAAAACACTGGCTTAAAGGCATCCGATGTAGTTTTGTGTATTTTTGGTGACTCAAGAGCTTCCCCTAGAGTCATGAGATATTTATATTTTACCTTAACGTTGTAAACATTTCTCATGGCTTGAGGCCTTCCCCCTGTAGACGGTGCATGTGCTTATCTGATAGGCAAAGACTGTCTCCAAATAGCTACTGGGTAATGTTCCATGATTCACTTGAGATGTCTCTGGGCCAACAAGACCAAAAATTGCAAGGATGGTTCTCCGTCTGTGGGTTGCTGCCAGCTATGGTTATGCTGGGTGAATGATTGTCTTATTACAAGTTTGTGTACGATCAAATTGTCTTTTAAACTGTATATTAAGGTGAAAAAAACTTGCATAGTGCTGCTTTAATGGTGTGTAGTACGGATGAAGTTCTATGGGTTTTCCCGAATTGCTGTTTGTATCACAGTTACTCTCGGGCACAGTAATACACAACTGTGTCTCCAGTCTGTAGATTTCCGTACAGTCACTGTGCTGCTGGAGGTGTCTCTGTAGATGCAGTTTTTCAGTTTATCGCTATAATATGTGCCCCCATTGTAGTTGATGCCTGCAACCCACTCCAGTGCTTTCCCTGTGGGCTGCCGTATCCAGTGTGTCCAATAACACCAGCGCAAAGCATTTTTAGTTGAGAAAAAAAGACTTAGAGCACTGTCCATCGTGTTTTCACAAGAATTACTTACGTTAAGTAATCATACACAAAATGACTGTGTGCTCCCCACTACTGTGTTCACACAGTGGACTATTTGCCACATAATGTCTCCTCAGGAGCTCGAAAGATATGGGGCTCCAACATATCATAGTTCTAATCCAATTTCTAGAGCATTATATTTGGCATATTGTGTTTTATTCCTTTCCACTCAGGTCTGTGGTGCCCAAATTGAAACAATTACAATTACTAAATGCAAATATTTAGTCTGGGTTTGTTGTGTAAAGCTATGTGTATTGAAAGCTGACACAAATGCTAGAATATAATCAAGCATTTTTATCATACTCTCATGTCTCATGACTAAGGCCCATGTGCTAAATAAGGAAGTGTTTTTGTACAGCCTGGCCTCTGCATTCCTCCACTGTGCCCTCCGAGCACAGTAATACACAGCAGTGTCTTCACTCTTCAGGCTGCTCATCTGTAAGAAGAGCTCACTTCTGGAATCTTCCCTCGAGATGGAAAATCTCCCCTGGACTGACTGGGAGTAGTACCTTGAGGTGCTCCCAGTGTGAACAAAAGCAATCCACTCCAGGCCTTTCCCTGGAGCTTGTCTGATCCAGCTCATGCGATAGCTGCTAAATGTGAACCCAGATGTGGTGCAGGTCAGTTTGTGAGATCCTCCAGGTCTAATGACTACTGGCTCTGATTCAGTCAGTGTCTGACCAACTGCACCTATGAAATATAGAGTATATATATATATAAGTCCTCAGACAAGAGTAAGGGAAAACCTACCTGTTAGACAAAGAGCCACTAAAAGAAGCTGTGCTGGACACATGGCTGAATAATGCATTGTGTAAGTAATCTGTTTATTTAACTTCCTTCACACACATATATAAGAGTTGATTTTGGTTTTGCATTGGCCACTCCCATCTGGACTGCTGAAGCTGTGTCTGCAGTATGATGGTGCACTTGGATAATTACCTGACTTTGCAACTCTTTAGCAGCCATATAGACATACAGCTGTTTATAGTAGTTTATTCCACTCATATCATTAGAGCTGTAAGATATATTTTAGTCTATTAGAAATAATAAATGTGTACGATTAACATTAGTAGAATTTACATACCTTAATAATTTGCGTAATTTGAGACAATGTTTTTGTTTGTGCATAGTACAAATATCATAGACAATTAACCCTAACTAACCCAACGACTTGGCAACCTTGACAGGGACAACAAGGAGGCGGACATCCCCCCCGCTGGACAATTTGCACTACCCTATCTCACCCATATGTTCTATTTATTTATAAATGTACATACTGTAATTACACTTACACATATTAATATTCTACTGCTCTTCATACTATCCATCCTGCACATACACTTATTCTTATACTCTTATAATGTTACTGTATCTGCACTATAATATACTTATACCACACTGCACATAGCTGTACATACTGTACATATCTGTCTATATGGTTCATACTGAATATCCATATTTATTCTGTTTTTCTCTTAATATATTATATTAATACAGTGCATATCTCTATATTATTCTTACTACTATTATATTGTTACTGCTACTACATTACACATATCTGTACGTTTTTATATATTGTTCATATCACATAGGCACATTTATTCTGCTCTTATTAAAGTAACTGCTAACACACTGCACATATTTATATCTAATTTATATTACTCTAAACCACTTTCTGTAAACCAACTGCATACTGTCTACACTGCACTATATTTCTTGTCCTGCCTATGCACCACCTTCTATATTTTGTATATCACATTGCACATTGCACTTTTTTGCACTTCTGGTTAGACGCACACCCGCATTTCATTGGCTTTGTACTTGTACTCTGCACAATGACAATAAAGTTGAATCTAATCTAATCAAATCTATTGGGTTACACTTTACTTGACAGTGTCGATATACAAGTGACATGACAGTGTCATAAACAAGTCATAAACATTTATGACATAACGCCTCTGTTATTAAGTGTCATCGGTTTTTGTCATAACAAATTCGGATTAGGGTTAGGGTTCATGTGTCGACAGTGTCATTTCACTCTTATGTCGATACTGTCAAGTAAAGTGTTACCTATTGGGTTATAATATGTTGTAGTGACATCATATAGGGATTATTATGTTCAACATAACATTTTATTCTGTCTGTAATTTGTGTAATTTGAGACTATGTTTATGCTTAGTCAATGTGTAATTTGATACTGCCCCCATGTGGTCTGCAGTGGCCATGACTCTACTGTCCTACTGTCAGAGCTGGTGGGAAGTCATCTATTTTAGTCCATTTAGCCAATCACTTTAATTCCACCTTTCTAAATGTGTTTTGAAGTTTTCAATCTTGAATCAGAAAAGTATTAGCATCTGATATGTCTTCAGTAATGTCCTAGCCCTTTCGGGATACTTTTTTCAAACAAATCAGTTAATTTACATAATTGCTTTTTTTACATAATTGCTATTCTGTTCAATCTCCTTGAGATATAAGTCGAATACAACCAATGCAACTTTAAACTGAACAGCTGCATTACGGCAGACCAATGCATACTTGCATTTTCCTGTTTTAAACAGTATACCAACATTTTGTACAGCCATCACATTGTTTTGAGTCACAGTGAGTTCCGTGCACAGTAATACACAGCTGTGTCTTCAGCCTGTAGATTCTGGCCCTGTAGAGTCAATGTTTTACTGGAAGTGTCTCTGGAGAGAGTGAACTTGTTTTTCAAAGAGTCCTTGTAGTACAAGCTCCCACCAGTGTTAATATAGCCAACCCACACAAGAGGTTTCCCTGATGCCTGTCTTATCCAACCAGTGCCATAGCTACTGATGGAATATGAAACCTTACAGTTTATGGTCAAGCTTTGGCTGGGCTGGATATTCACAGAAGCTGGCTGATTGAGCTTCTCCATATGGACATCTGGAACAACAAAAGGCAAAGCACTTATGAGTGGATGGAATATCTTAATGTATTATACCTTTCCCCATGAGAAAGTCAACGATTCAGTTACTCATGTCATTAATAGAACACATTTTAAAGTATACAATATTTTAACGTAAACAGAAACTCACATGTGGCAGCTATGAGCAGTAGCAGAGGAGATGCAGGAATCATGGTCTATGATGCAGCTGAACTGATATCCTATGCTGGATCATGGAACTGAGGTGCACATCAACTGCTGATATAAGGAGGGGTGTGTGGAGGTAGTTTGCATATATGGGCAACCCTACTGGAGATACTCACAAAAGGGAATATTATATGCTTGTTGACTGGAGTAATAATAATAATTTTGATTCATTCCTACTTTCATTAGCATATTGGGATAATATTATATCAATGTCAACATTTTGTACTGTGAACAATGGAATACAATAGATGGCTATTGTTGGTCATGACTGTGCATAAAAGTGGTAAATATATATGGCTGTTATGTAAGTATGATTTAAAGTGTCAAAAAAGTCAAAAAAGTAATATCCATTCACTCATGCTCCTCATCATGATTATTTGCATAGTTTGCAAATAAAAATAAAATTCACATTGAACCAGAATGGTTCACAGCTGTCCAATTTTGACATTCATGGGCAGAACCCATGACTGGTGTGTTGTAGAGACATTTTCTCTCATGTAATGGGACACTTACCTGTGCAGAGAGAAAGAGAGCCAACATACAGAGAGAGAGAGAGAGAGAGAGAGAGAGAAAGAAAGAGAGAAATGTCCTGAATCACACAATTACAGGAAGGAGACAAAAATATAGTCATTTGAAATGTGGGCAAACTGAGTAGGAAACATTTCACTTTGGGATTGTCAGAATCTTGCAGTATGACCTCGGTCTGCATATTGTTCACAAGAAGGAACAGAGTTAAAGATGACCTCTAGTGGTAAGTGAAGGGCACAACATCTGATTAATTTCATCTGAGAGAATTTCATCTAATTTCATCATCAATGAGAGGAAGTGAAAGATCTTGTTGCTACTTTATGGAATTTTACACCATAATCACCTGTCGCTTTGAATGAAAGCATCAGCAAAATGAATAAATACTCAAATAATTACTAATAATGTGATAGGTGAAGAGGTTGTGTGTATGTGTGTGATTTCCACATTTCTCTGAGAAAACCTAGAGGGGAAATGGTGGGAGGGTCATCCACTTAAAATTAGACAGCGGATAAGTGTAAGTGTAATCTCTTTACAGCAAATTTGAGGTTCCCTACCTTTCTGATAGGAAAAAAACATGAAGTAGATAGCACTATGGCATTAGGAAGTGACCTTGCAATGGAACAAATCCCAGTAAAAATGACAAATCATTTCCATAAATATATTTTTTACTGAATTCAAGTTTTGTACGCATCCATTACTTTCCACAAGTGCTTCTGGAATAACACAGATACTGGTCTTCATTTCAATTTCTCTAGAAAGTCATAGGCTGTCTTTATCCTTACTGTTTTTGTTTCAAGCTACATGAAAATGGTACATTTAGGGACTGTTCGTTATATATAAACGGGGCCACCGGAGGGATTTTGAGTGCTTCAATCTAAGTTGCACGACCCTCCAATAACATTTTCAAAAAAGACATGACCCTCCCCGGCCAATTGTCGATACCTTCCGCCCACGCTTTTACGAGCTAAGAATACACATCGACATCGTTCTAAAATTAACCTCTGCTTTCTGATCTTACACATCACACTTCACCAAGATGGTGGCCATTTCAGTAGATTTACTCACTAACATTGTTGTGGAAACACAATAAGCATGGAACCTAAATGCACACTTCCTGCAACTGCATTAGCCTACTTGAAATAAGTTACTCCACTAGTAAGTATTCACATGAAATAAAACATTGAGACCATTCAACAAAGCACACTGGGTAATAACAAATTCAACACATGAACTTGTTGCTATGGACTCGTCTCTAGGCTTCCTCAGTCATTGTAAAGCTGCCAAAGCTGAACATTATCCAAAACTCAATTTCTCAGACGAGCATCAATTTGGGAGCTTGCTACACTCCTTCCTTCTCAAATGACTTGAAAAGGCCGTTTGCACAATTTCACAAATAATCACAGGGACCGAAAAATACCTAACATGCCAACTTTTTCCGGGTTTATTATTTTAACTTTTCCCCGCTGTCTTACCGTTTTAATATTTTCCCGTAGAATATCCCATATTACTGTAATACTCTCATAACATTAGTCCTGCATTCTGGCCTGTCTCTGTGTTGTCCTGTTGTTACCCCTTGCCCTTCCAGTGAAACAGATGTAGGCCTATTCAAATCCTCGTTTTGCTTGCTTGAATCAGGGCTCCGAACCGGTTCAAGGAACGAAAACGAAAACCGAAAACGAACGGAATTTTACGGAATTTTACGAGGAGCAGAAACGGAAACGAAAACAAAATGATCTTCAACTGTTCCGGAACAGAAACGTTATTCTGAAATCCACAAAACCGGTTAATAACGTTTTTTTTTTGTTCTCTATATATTTTATAAAATTTCACAAAAGCATATCCTATGTCAGGGAGACTATTTCCGGTTGTGCGAAAAACAAGCCCGCATCTACACTGTTAATGTGAGCTAACAAGCCGCTATGTAGCCAACTACTGTACAAATAATAATTTGATTTCTGCAGTTTGAAAAAAAAAAAAAAAAAGAATAAATGGACCTTTGGTCCAAATGTGTATATTTTGTCTTGCTGTTGTAATGTAACCTATCCGTCTGCCACTTCGGATCTTAGGCCAGCTCGTAGCGTAGGCTACTGAAACTGATTTGGAAATTGTTTGTAGCCTATGCGTAATAGCCTATTTTGCCTGTCCACGCCTTGTTGTTTTTAAAGTCTGGATTTGAAATGTTTGCGCAATTGTAGCCTATTCTATGTAGAAGAGTTAAACGGGAAATATGAGATAGGCCTTGTCAGCAACAGACAGGTTCGTTTATAAACAGGGTTGGAAATATAGCGCAAGCCTTTGAAGATCTCCATATGGATAAAACTTAGGCTACAATCAGGTAAGGAGTTTAGCACGTATCCAGAAATATTTTTGATAAGAAATTATTTATAGGCATAGGTTAGGCCTACAGTAAGTCTGGCTATGGGATGGATAGCCCATCTGAATGTTTTTGGATGCTGCCTGTGATTTATTATTTTTGGGCATAGCTACGGTAGGCTAAATCAAGGGGAAATAATGAGTAGGGGAGAGCCGGGACAGTTGAAACACTTTTTAATTAAACGTAATTTACATAGCGATCGTACCACACAGAAAGCTAATATTTGGTCACCTACATCTAACCTAACCTACATCTGTCCTCTGTCAAATACAGATGCATTTTCAGCTTTGAACAAAACCGTTATCATGAATGGTACTCCCAAAAGTTTTTATTTTAGATATATTGTTGCAGGGCTATACGTCTTTGTGCATGTCTGTTAACAACTCATTGCCATCATCATGAAGCGTGTATGCAGCGGTTTTTGAAATATCTAATATCTAATAGAAGTGGATGATTCTGCCATGTTTATAGCTAGAACGGTAAGCTTTCCCATTTATATCATGTTTATATTGTTGAAAATGTCGTTTCACTAGGTTTTTAGGTGGGTTAGGCCAATGCACATCCAAATAAGTAGGCTTAACGACCCACCGGCCGTCAGTCTCCATAGGATAACATGGGGAAACTCAACCCCCTATCTGGTGGGCCCAAATTTATTTTCATCTTCCTAAAACTGTTTTTCTATGTCTTACCTCCATAAATAATTGTTTAAACACACCTATTTGTGCATTTAATTAAAATACATGGAGTTACAGCCTGGTCAATCGTCCCGACACAGACATATGTCACTACAGCTTGATTTGCTTTCCATGTAAACAAGCATGCGATATGAAAGTCTGGGATTGTGGAGAACACTAAATGGTCTACTGAATAAGCATTACGTCAAACCTTTAAATGAAAAACACTCATTGATAATCGAAAAAATGTAACCACTAATGAAGTTTACTTTTGCGCATCAAAACTCGTTTATCACTCCGTGATAAAATGACATAGCAGGAAGATATTTGGCTGATAGAAGGAGGTTAACATGCTCTATGTTTTGACCGAAGGACGTCTGTCTATCATCATCACACTCGGAGAAAACTGGATTGTTTCATTCGTCCCGTGTTTCAATCGTCCCGGCTCTCCCCTACGTCTAATCTAAGGTAAAGTCCACAAAAATAGACTTGATAGGCCCGCCAAACACTGCCGGAACTTTAAGAACGAACGATATTTTGCGTTCCGAACCGGTTCAGGACCGATATGTTTGTGGCGGAACGCATGCAAGAACGAAAACGTTAAACATAGGCCTACCTGAACCGTTCGGAACGGAACGTTTGAAAAATAATTTCGTTTTCAAGCCCTGGCTTGAATGCGAACTCAGAGTGATGTTAACCTAGGCCTATTTAAGTTAACGATGTGGTTGTTGTGAGAGCACGATTCATTGGCGCTTGCAATGTTCGGCCGTAGGCTACAGTATGTCTACGTGAGCACCTGCCAGGCTACTCAGCTACGAGTAGACAAAGAATTCCCCCTGTAGGCTACTGTATATTCACTTCAAGTTGGCCTACCATAACTTACCAACTCTACACTGTAGACCATAAACTGGCTATTTATATGACCAATGTATTTGTTCAACTTTATGAAGCAGAATTACGCACTGCTACTTGGAACGTAACACATTTTTGTTGGCAGGAGAGAGAATGACAGCGATTAACAAATTGCACTTGTTGCTGGTTACCAATAAATAGGGCCTACTATATATTTTTTTGCAAACCACAAAAACAGAAAGGATGGAGACAGCAAAGCTATATATGGGCAGGAACAAGGTCAATTGGTAGAAATGCTTGTCAAAACGTTAGGAGCTGGATGTGTGGATGAATGAAGCACAAGTACAGTATGCTTTATGTTAAGCATGCACACTGTTAGGCACAAGTTAGGCTACACGGTAAACTACAAGTAAACCAAAGTTAAATTTAGCTTTTTTAGGGCTGGATAATGTTGACCAAATGGATATAGGCTGTTAGGAGTGAATAAAGTAAGCTACTTTGTTGCTCCAACCCTTCCAATGTTAAAGGGGACGAATGTTGACATTTTCCGTATTTTGCGTGAGAAACCCGGGAAATCTCCCTTATTTTCATTGTTCAATGTTGACAGAGCTATGGAACGAAAGAGAACGTTATATGGCGACAGAAATCAACAATCAAACAAGCCACTTTGATTTTTTGCTGTTTTCATACAAATTTTAATACAAAAAATGGGTGACCCTAACCTGGCAATAGCCAGATGAATTTCGCTCCGCCTAGCTCCACTCATCCATCTGGAACCGATCCATTGAAGTTTTGCTTCAGAAGGCTGGGCCTAATCAAAAAATGCTTACATATGATTGAATAAGCCACTTGTCCGTCATCTATTGACGTGCTACTTCAACCACTCACATCGAAGCCAACCCGTGACGCTAATAACAGACTCACAGTAGCTTCTACGCTATGTCACCAAAGATTGTTAAGGCTCCGCCTTAACAATCTTTGATGTCACATCTATGAAACTCCCGCCCTGTGTCCTGATTGGCTAAACCATAAAGTTGGTTGGAGAAATCACTCTCAATGGAAGAGGTCCCAGATGGATGTGAGTGAAGCTAGGCGGAGCTAAGCGGAACGACATTCATCTGGCTAGGGTCAGGTTAGGGTGACCCCCCCTCCTAGACAAAAAAAAGTTAGGTGACCCTCCCCTCAACAAAGAATAAAAAGACATGACCCTCCCCTATTTTCCTCCGGTGGCCCCGTTTATAAATAACGAACAGTCCCTTAGCTGCCAGAATTTAATTTAGTCCCAGTGGATGTCCCCCGGAATACCTCCGCCTTTAGGTTACATTATGTTCAGCTTGTCAACATGTCTTAATTGGCAGACAGGTTACAATTCAAGTAATTTTAGTTCACTGTTTGTTTCATCAGAGGGCTTGCCATATTTTTTGTCTGGATAGCCTAATAACACAGTGTTCATTTTCATTAAGGATGAAAACTACTACTTACAGTAATTATACTTCATACATCATAGCGTTTTGTGTGGGGCTGGAGCCCCGTGCCATGAGGTGCCCTTTCTGTTTTTTGCCCCTGCCCTTCAAACAGTCTGAGTGCACCAATGATTTTCACCCAGCATGTACAGCCCTTTCAACGAGACAGAGCTTTCACTCTAGTCAGGTCCATCCATAAACACAGTTGACAGGCTTGGTCAGCCACAGCTATCTGGTAACAGATCAATTAATCATTGCTCAGATGATGAAACAGTAAAAAAAAAAAAAAAACTGAACTGTAAACAAAACAGCCACCATGCAACCACACAGGAATTCCACTTATACATTCAGAAAGAATTCTATTTATCCACTTAAAACAAAATCTATGAACATGAGTCATAATATGAATAAAAAACGGTCTCAGTTTCATTGATGTAACCCTCAGTTTTATGTTGACGTTTCATACTCAGATGTGCCTTTTACTGTATTACATTGTTTACATTTCTGCAATGCAAAGAATTTAAAGCGAATCCCACACTACCGTACTCTGTTTTTTTTACTCTTGCCCTTTTCTCTGACATTTTTTTATGAAACATATTCCACCTTCCTTATACTGTATATATACATAAAACACCTTCAATATTTTGGTGATAGTAGGAAGTAACATGAATCTCTGATCAATGTGACTATTAAGGCTGCTGCACCAATGATTTCAAAGTTATTGCCCGTTGTGATGTAAGTGTTGCAAACGTTTCCCAATCAAGGGTGGCCAGACTCTATTCACTTTGTGAAAGATTTCCAGGCTAATTCTACCCATCGTTATCATCACCAAATTAATTAAATATACATGTGTAATATTCATATACTCCACTTTCCACTCTCTTGCAGAGCTGTTCAAAATTCATCTTTGCTCTTCTTCTGTTCTTTCACGCTCTTCTCATTGTACTTTTTGTGGAAAATCTGTCCATCAGGCTGCTTAATCCAGCTCAGTTTGGTGTTGGATGGCAGCCCCTGCTCCTGTAGTTTCAGTTTGATCTGTGGAGTAGAACACAGCCGTGTTTTAACTCCATCATCAACACCCTCTATTTTCACATATTGCTCTTAATCCTATCAATAAAAAAGCATTCACTCATTCATTCACGCAGTCATCTGTTCATTCATTATTTCATTCTTTCATATTGCATCCAACAACATTCAGAAAAAACATTGTAAAATGCTGTATGCTGTCAGTCACATGATGTGCAATGTTTTTTGATTGTGTCTATTGTCGGTAGGAGAGACTCACCTGATTTAGGATTTCATCCTGAACCACAGTGTTGTTTAGGTCAAAGGTCAAGTTAACTTGCAGTTCCACTCTCACAATCTGCCTCCTCATCACTGTGGCTAGTAAACACAAGAGTAAAACCATTACAATAGTACTCCATCTCTCTGTCTCTGTATGTATACACACAATTAAACAAGCAGACACTCCACTCATACACACTCAGGTTTGTTTGTAGTTTTACAGGTACATTACAAATAAACAAACCTGAGTGCGTATGAGTGGAGTGTATATATATATGTCTCTCAGTATATGCACACGTGTACATTCACATACAGTATATGCACCTTTAAAGCATAAACCTATTAAGCTTAATTCATTATTTCTAACATGCAATATTAACTACATCAATATCCCCAAATCTCCAAATTAAGGTTTGGATGGATACAATGTTTGGATATATGGTTACCCATATATACTACATATATACACAGTATATATGGGTAACCAAATTCAAACAAACAAAATGGTACCTCTTAATAAGACATGTTAACAAACCATTTACAAGGTATTACTAAAGGGTTAGTTAGCTATTTACTATTCATTAGATAATGTTAGTAAATTATTTACAAGTAGTTTATACTTAGGCAGTGGGAGGGCTTGATGCACAGGATTTTTTCTATGCCTATATCCATTTTTTTTTTTGGACTCCACATATAGTGGGCACTAGATTAAGACCAGATTTACTTCGGTGGTCGGATTCAGAGAAGAAGTGCCTAGGTCAATGGTGGTTGGTTAGGGGTTTTTAGGGTTATGGTTTAGTCCACATCAACAGGACGGACCAACCTAACCGACCTAGACCATGCCTAGGTTGGTTAAGATTATTTGGATATTTTATTGTGGTAATATGGTGGCAACATGGGGCGCAAGCTGCTAACTGGCTCATTTGTTTTGTGTTTGTGACGGTCTATGCCTAGGTCGATGGTGGTTGGTTAGGGTTTTTAGGGTTATGGTTCAGTCCAGACCAACCTAACCAACCTAGACCATGCCTAGGGTAGTTAAGAGTATCTTGGATATTGGATATTTCACTGTGGTAATATGGTGGCAGCATGGAGGGGAGTGTCTCCAGAACGCTGGTTAAGCCTTCATTAGGTGTCGTGGGTCTAACTCAGTGGTCCCCAAACTTTTTCTTCCGAGGGCCAGCTCACGATGGCTCTAAGAGAGGGCCAGAGACTCGGAGTATATCAGTAACCATAAATAGCTTAGTGCTGTGAACAACAGCAGTCTACCTTAGTTGAATATTCCATTACATTTAATCATAGGCTACTGCAATTTAATACCATTGTTAGCTGTGTTTATGTTGCCATCATGCCATATCAGTGTAAAATGTAGCTCAAATGATATAATACTAATAAAAAGACTTTAGCATTCCCAAAAGTATTAGCAGGGAGTCCCAAAAGTATTTTATTCAAAATGTGTGAACTCTGAACTCTGTGTCTTTGCATACACGGCTCAAGTTTTGAACAAGCAATATCCTACAAATAATTTAAAGTTCTCAAACTATGAGAGTTTTATGAAGTGCTGGCAAAAACATCTGAAATCACCTGATGAGAACTTTGTGATCTCTATGAACATTTGAACGAGTGAATAAAAAATATCCCAGAAAGTCCCAGAAATATGACTTGAATAGAAGTTAGTTAGTTATTAACAATTAATTGATAAACTTTTAGAATACTTTGAGCACTGATGCAGTCAGCATAGGCCTCTTACATTGTTTGAAGGTAGGCCTACATTTCATTCCGTTTTCGAGCGCCAAAACAACCACCATTGGACAAAAAGAGGTATTACATGTGTACTGTTAAAGGAATTATCCGGAATTATCTGTAGCGGCGAAATGACATGCCCGGGTCACTTCCAGGCGAGTTTTGACTAAAAACGGTAAAATCGAACTTTCTCAAAACACATCTGAATGACATGATTTTGATGTCAACTCAACGTATGTACACCCAATCATCCGTAAATTGATCTAAAGTGCATTTTACTCCGGATAATTCCTTTAAGAATCACCATAGAGAATGAATTGGGGAAATTACAGAGGTCATAGTTTGACGATGTCGTACTCCCGTGCGGGCCAGATGCTATATATGTTTTGGAGGGCCACCCAAAATGAGGTGGCGTAGTTTGGGGACCACTGGTCTAACTTAACAAAACATCGGTGAATGAGGGTGCCCACTTGATAACCACAATGACATGCTGCATACTGCATACTGCTGTTAGATGGGCCATTTGTCTTGTGTTTGTGACCATTGGTGGTTAGCGTGCTTTTTTAACCCTTACAAGCCCGACCGTTCTAATTTTGTTAAAGATTTTAACAATGACCAAACATCTAATATCTCAGCTGTCCAATGACTGATTTTATTTCTGAAATCTTCCCCGTAATGCTGACAACTTCAATATGAGCTTCAATATGATTAGTTGAACAGATATGATTGGTTAAGGGGTTTATGACACAAAATGTTTTGGATACTTGAAGATGAGTCATGAAAAAATAATTTCACTTCAGTCGTACATTTGACATGGACAGCCAGATGCCACCTGCACTTCTAGGGTGACCAGACGTCCCGAAAAATTCGGGGCAGTCCCGATATCCAAGCAGTTGTCCCGAATCCCGAATCCTGCCCTAATTGTCCCGAAAATTATAGGCTATTCAATCAGAATACTGAGTAGTTATTTTCTGATAAACATTAAAAACTGTCCGTAGAGAGGTTGAATCGACTGCATGCAGCCCCCGACGGCAGCTAAGTGTCTGGATGCAGCCCGGCTACTTTGTTTCTTTTTGACGTTCTATAATTAGGCGCGAATATGCACTGATTTCGCGAAGCCGAGGACATTGAATGTGCAGTGTGTGCAAAAAAGAATACGTCGGAAGTTCGGCCTAATGTCCATGTCGTTTTAACATAATCTACTTAATCTAACAATTATTTTGTATTCTTACTTAATGACCCATAATTTTGGCAAGGCTTGTTATTAGCGTTAGGCTATTGTCCATATTCTGAAAGGTCTGATTTGCACTGTTACGCAGTCATTGCTTTTTTTTGTTTTTTTCCCACAATTACATTTTGAGTTCATGATTTCTCTGTTGTATTTTGAGGCAGACTTGATGTTTGAATAAAAATGTGTTTTGGTACAGGTTTGAAAATTTGCTGTAGGCCTACCAAAACAGGTTAAACAGTTTTACTTAAGCCGACCAATATTTGTCATTATTTGTGTCCATTAAATATCTTAGTGTCAAACAACCACGCGAATTTCAAGTTACCGTTCAAGTTATTTGTCTGTCTGGTGGATCAACGGTAATGTCAAGGGACTCCATGCGTGCGACCAGTGTTCGCATCCCACCTCTCCTTGTCACTTTTGAGTAAGAGTAGGCCTACGAGACACAACAATAGGTTTTAACCCTAAATATTTATGTATATAGTAATTAAAATAAAAAAAAAATAAATAAAAGAGACCATTAGGAACATGATGTTAGTTAAAAATAATAGCTTGAAATAAAGTACAGCTTTATTTTATATTTCCTCATGTCACATTAGTTCAACTGCACATAATCAAAAGCAAAAGAGATTTCACCTTATGTGGGGATAGAACCTACAATGTCATACTAAGAAGTCGCCTGCTTTAGCTACTGTACCATTGATCAGTGTGTTAACTCTTAGAGTCTGTGAATACCATAATACTAGCCTACTCAAATTAACATAAGTAGCAAGAATGAGCCCAGTCGGGGAGTCAGTAGGCCTATTTCTCTTCGATGTCTTTTAATGAACATTAAGCCAACATCATATCCCAATTATTGAGTCACAAAAAAAACAACCTCTCTCTACTTCTGCACCAATACCTAATTTGAGTGTGTGAGGGCGTTCACACTGAACATTTCAACGGCACGAAGGGCGCTGCAAGTCCCTGGATGGTGCACTCATAACGGTCAAAAGGCTGAGTGTGGAACGCTGGACACTTTTCGCCCTCAACGGACGCCATCTTGGCTACATAGCGGAAGGGGAGGGAGCGTTTTTCAAACTCGTGGTAATCACAGTTGAGAAAGCTGAAGCAGCAGCAGTGGAAAACACACTTTACAGAGGTACAAGCAAGCATGTTTTGACACTGATCATGTCAATTTCGAATAGAGGACACCAATAAAGTTATATTTAAATGTTACGATCGTCATTTCCGTGATGAACACTATTCTGTTAAAATTTGTGCACTCCGCCAGTAAGTTCACAGTGCACATAGGGTGCTGCACGAAAGTGTACTTACGAAAGTATGCCAATTGAGACACAGTCTGTGTGATTTTTGATGACACTGATGACATCCGGAATCTGAACTACCAAGGAATGACAGAAGTGTGACTGCTCAGGGGCTGTAGTTCCAACCACCAAACTTTCTGCCCTAGTTTGCTATTGAGAGTTCGACCTACCCTTTCTTGAAACACCAAATCCAAGCACCATGGTTCTAATAGTGCGTTCAGGCCACCTGGGAATATTAGAGACTGCCCCCATGATTATGTTATTTTTCCGACTGCCAGCGTTCACGTGCTTTGCCGTTGGAACGTATGAAAAAAAAGACACCACAACAACAGTTAAAACACTGCGCTCATTAATCTTAAATAAACAACTGTTTTTCGCTTAAAGTATGGTGTAAGACGCTTACTGTATGAAAGATAAAAAACGGAACAGAAATGTTTCTGTAACCTGAGATATTTGAGGCCTTATCTGATGGGATGCGCTCTCAGATAACAGCGGTCCTGGTGATTCAGGGGTTTGCTGGATGAATGCTATTTCTTTTTTGGATAAAAGAGATCCTTCTCACCTCTGTCTCTTCTCTTCGCTCTTGGCTTCTCTTTACTCTTCTCTTCCCTTTGGCTCTCTTGAATGGGCTAGGCTCTGTCCTGCCTGTTCATCTTCTTCTGGAGGAGGCCTTGCTCTCTCTGGCCTCCTCTCACTATCTCCCTCTCACTCTCTCTCTCTCTTTGTCTTTCTCTCCTTTCTCTGGGGTTTGTTATTTTCTTTATTTGATAAATTGTTTTATCTGGTGTATTCGACATTCTAACGTGTTCATTTGTTAAGTTTACATTTAAGTTTGGTGTTGGTTAAGCTTACTTTTTTCTTTTATTCCTTTGTAACAGTATGTTTACCTACCTGAGTTTTACTTTACATTCAACTTAAGTGATATTGGTTACATTTACCTTTATGGTTTACTGGTTAATAAATTGTTAATTCACCCAACAATTACATATCTCTCATCTCGTATGCCATGCCAATATTCTGCTATAGTTGATAACTACTTGGTAATTATTTGAGTACGAGTTCTTCATTGTGTCGAGTCAGATTGGTTCCTCATAATATTACCATTGCTTCACCAGCCTGTCCCCATTGTCCATACACATGCTAACCTTGAGCGGCCAACACAATTCTTATCCATGAGGAGCTCAGTTGTGCTCTCTCTCCTTTCACTGTGTTAGTGTTAGCAGTGCAAGTCTAACATATGAACTATTTAGCTTATTTACACCAAAACCCCATAATCACTTGCCGGCTAAGATGTTTCATTCTTTTGTGGTAAGTCTATTTGCAAGTGCAAATAAATGCACATTTTTACCGACCTTCTATGACCGTGATTCTTTTCACCAGACTGCTAATGATTTTGTCCAGTGCCTCAAAGCTGTCCACTTTAAACACGTAGTCTGATTCTGGTGAAGATGCGATACTCCTAAGTTCATCTGTTGCTGACTGACTGTCAAAGACATTTCCAATCTGCCACATAAGGAAGAAAATTAGCATCTCACATAAGGGGAAATTCTCTGGCAAGATTTTACACATCACATCTGGTCAAGTCCGATGTTTGATTTTGAGAATCAATATAAAAATGTCCTGTATAGTCAACTTTTTGTTCAAGGTGCTAACACAAAGATCACAAGATCAACTGGGAGCCCAAATATTGTCTGTGCTTTGCTTTAAGGTGCAGTGAAGTGAATGTAAACATAGCTCTACATACCCCAATAGCATATCTAGTTATATTTTTTCTGTCAGCCAATGCTGTGGCACTGGGATAGGTTGACGCATCCGAGGATTGCCCATCTGTGAGGACAATGAGGATTCTATGGGCATTAGGTCTCGCTCCAGCAGAAGAATCAAACAAGTCATTCCTGTGTAAATGATAATAGATTGATGATTCACACCTCAAATGATCACATACTATTATAAGCTCCGAATAAATAACCTACAGCAATAAGATTCATTAATTGGCTCACATATGCCTGAGTTATAGGAAAAAAACAATGCAAATAAACCTTTTCAGTTTTGATGAAAAAGATTCAGAGTGGAGTTACGTGGTAAATAATAAGAGGGCAGTTAAAATAGATAAAAGAATCAGGTTCATGTAAATGTAAGACTTTGTGGAAATTGCAGTAAATTGCAAGAGACAATTTCTCACGTTGAGCACACAAATGCGTGTGTCGTTTATTTTCATAAGAAAAAACACTGAAATCAAAAATGGCACTGTCCAGCAACAAAACCGGCATGAGGCTACACGTCATCACACATTCATAACATTTAAAGGGACCGCGACCCCTGAACAGTCATACTTACATGAAGTAACTACAGAAAGAACAAAGTGCTGCGTTTAATATGAATGTTGTGTAGGACCACACTTAATAACAAAGGTGAATTATGCATGTCACATTCACTACAACTTACACAACTGTCTGGATAGCACCTGCAGTATATGTGTTGCTTCCTATCTGGCTGATACTGTCCACCTGATTTTCCCATCCTGTTCTCTGAAACTGATGAAAGTTCACGTGGATGGTGGTTCCAGAGGAGTACTGTACAAAGGCAAACTGCATAATGAAAACAAATCAGTATACAGTGCAATGTCCTCTGGAAATGTAAATGGATATCTGGACTGTTTATTTAACACGTTTTCTCAAAGCTATGGCAACAATTGTATTGAATCAGGAAGGAGTCAGACTCACAGAGGTATTAAACTCCAGGAGACTTGCGGTCAAATTTTTTACAAACGTTTTCATGACAATAAAGTTGTCTGCCCCCACACTCCCAGATCCATCCATCAGGAAGGCAATATCTAGGCCTATGGCCACAGAAGGGGGAACATATAACAGATTATCTGGATACAATATGAGTGACTGTGTTTAAAATATACTGTATTCATTTTGACTGAGAGAAATTAAATGTGCACTTTGCAAATGTTCAAAGGACGGCTACTTTGTAAACTACATGTTTTAGTATTTCTCTGTAATACGCAGTTTGCTAATAGTTTGTCTGTGTTGCTACAGTATATACAGCTCTGGAAAAAATTAAGAGACCACTGCACATTTTTCTGATGTCATCCTATGGTTGCTGAGTGACGAGTACATTTTTTGTATTTATTTATATATTTTTCTCTCCATCTCTCTTGCCACTTGACCCCCACCTAACACATATAGGTACACCCCCCTCACTCACACACACCATTACACCCCATTCACATAATTACACCGTAACAGGTACACCCCCCCCCCCAAACACACACACCATACCTACACACCTTATTACTCCTCCCCACACACAACCCCCCCCCCCCCCCCCAAACACACACACCATTTCATCACCCCCCACCACCCCACCCCAACACACAATACCCCCTCCCCCACACACCCCACTACTACACCCCCCACCCCCCCCCCCCCCACACACACACACACAATTTTATCATCCCCTTATCACCATCCCCCTCCCACACCCCATTACTCCCCCCTCCCACACCCCCAAATCATGTTTATGGGAGTAAAATGAATCAAAAGTTCACCAGTCATGAAGTGATAATATAAGATGTCAACAAACAGAGAGAGAATGCAGGGCAGTAATTGTACTCAATTTAGATACTTCAACTATTTGTACAGGCTATGATAGTCTAGGCATGGAAATGGATGACATGGAAAAGTGAGACATTAAACCAAACTAAAGGAGGGTTTGAGATACTGGCCAGGCTACACGACTACAACCTCTGGACACTAATTCTGCCCATAGAGGGTGCTAACTTTGATGCATTTCTGTATCTCAATAACAACTTTTGCAACGGTTATCTGTTCTTCTTGTCTGTAGTCCATGTGCATTCACAACCAATTATAACACCGGCCGAACAAAGAGCTAACATCCATGCTCCATTTGTGTCATAGAACTAGCCTGGCTACGCCTCCTTTGAGGGAAATACTAGTCTGGAACAGCATGGTTCACTAACAGTTCCATCGGTAGGCAGATTACCTGCCCAATCAGCAACAAGAGGGAATGACACTATATGTTTACGTTTCAAAATCAAAAGTCTCTTTGGTAAACGGTGGTATCAATGCCTGCAAACATCAAAAATTGCAGTCGGAAGAATGTGTACATTTATTTACAACAAAGGTAGGCCCACATACATTGTTTCCTGACTGCCAATGCTGTTTAGTGTCGGAAGTAGGAAGTAACATTATGAATCCCAGAATAATGTGATTGGTTAGACTGGACCAATGATTTCAAAGTTAGCACCCATCGTGATGCAAGTGTTGGGAAGGAATCCCAATCGTGAGTAACCAGACTATCCACTTTGTGAATGAATTTTGTTTACCAGGCTATAATAGAATCATCGCAACCCTAATTTTTAATGCTTCTGTACTTCTGTGGAAATGTTCTAAAATATCCTGATTGCTAAACTAAAGTAAATTATCTTAGACGATGTATATCGCACACCCCTATCAACAACATAGATAAACATACAGATAAAGTGGTATTGTTGGCCCTGATGAGATAGGTCAAATATTTTGAAATCCTTACATCATATTGATATGACGAATTTGTACAAAATTCGTACCTACCTTGGCCTGTGAGTTCAGATGTAACACAAGAGGTGAGCCCTATAGACAATGACATGGTTGCAGATGTAGGAATGTTTATATATTACATTTCATGAAATGAAAAAAGGATTATGTGCTCAACACCATAATCTATACTAGACTGCTGGTGACAATTGTTGGCACTGCAACAAAGTGAAAGGAACCTACTTTCACATGATCTGGGAATGCCCCGAATGACAAACATTTTGGAAGAATGTCATATTAAACTTATCTATGATTACTAAAGAAAAGATCTCTCTAGACCCTAAATTATGCATTTTTAATTATGGACAATATGTACTGGCCCCCCTTCAAGAAAAAAACTATCTATTGGAAGATAGGTCATAGCAGTCAATTGGAAGACCACTATCAACATTAATGTAAGAACATGGCTACAGACATTTGAAACATTATTGAGTCTAGAACAAATGTCTAACTCCATATACACAGGTACCCCAAACATTTGGCACAAAATTAAAAAAGAAATCCACAGTAATATTGCATGCTATAGTTAGATCACACGATAAATGATGACTGTGATCTATGTTTCAAATGTAATAATGATCTGATGTAGTTTGTAATGTAGATTGACTTGTGGCCTGTATGGTATGTATATATGAGATAATGTAAATGAGTGTTTATGAATATATACCTGTATGTAGCCACTTGAGTATGTATGAATTGCCGTACGCATGCTTGTATGTATGTATGTACTGTGTGTGCTGGCGTAAACATACAAGAATGTAAGATTGTACTTGCACATTTATGCATTTCCATATGCGCTTGCATGGACTTCTGGCTGTGTATATATGTATATGTATGTATGTATGTATGTTTGTGTGTGGGTGTGTGCGTGTCTGAATGTATGTTCACATGTATTCTTATACGGGGGAATGCATATAGAAATGTACTTATACAAGACACCTGATGAGATCTAATGTACTGCTTCAACCATCAAAATACTTGTTGAATTTTTTAAGAACTGTTATTTTCTGACCTTAAAATATAACTGATGTAAACAATGTGATTCCCCGAGCAAGGAAAACTCAATAAAAAAATAAATAAATAAATAAATAAAAAGTAATCTATACTAGACTGGGTAAAGAAAAATAAACAATAAAGTTGTTCTAACCACCATATCCATATTTTAAAATGTCTTGATTTAAAAGTCAAGTTGCAGCCATGTGCACACAAGTTAAAGTCACACACCTGCAGATAATAATAGGCTACAAGGTGCATACTTTTGGTCAGTTAGTTGAGAATATGTAGTCTTTGATTTTAACATTTTCATGGAGTGGGGGATAATACACTCTGCACAATAGATAGACTAAGTAAACAATAGTGAGAATATAAGTAGTCAAACCCAGATTCGAACTCTACATTTCTTTACCACAGGCTATCGTCAGCCGGCCTTAGCGCACTGTGCCACAGTTTTGCAGAGAGAATGCGTAGGACTGAGCAGCGGTCATATACCATTATGCGGTACATCTAGTTATAGACACAGTTGTGGAAATGGGTTGAGAGTTGTGTTGACTCACCAATGAAAGTCAGGAGATGAATAGCACTCCACTTCATGGCAAAGATGGAAAAATGTATCCCCTAATAAGTTAAGCAAAAACTTGTCACAGGTGACCCAGACCCTAGGGGGAAAAGAAAAAAAAAAGAAAATATTTCCAGATAGACTTTTGTAGATTTAGTGGTTGCTTTGCCTTTCAAATTCTTCTGAAGAGAGTTCCAATTAGTTTCCCAAAAAATAAAATACTTTCCCAGTTCAACAAGCAGTTATACAAGACATGGTATCAAACCAGTAAAGCAACGCGAAAACATACCTGGGCTGTTTGCTTCTGCTTGTGCTGCTAAGTCAATATGACATGGTATCAGGTCTGACTGATATAC
The DNA here is from genome assembly GCF_018492685.1 of Alosa sapidissima. Taxonomy (NCBI): domain Eukaryota; kingdom Metazoa; phylum Chordata; class Actinopteri; order Clupeiformes; family Clupeidae; genus Alosa; species Alosa sapidissima. Next base: position 15,541,545 of record NC_055959.1, on the reverse strand, counting down.
AGTATATGACCCGTCTGTTGAATGAGGTGACAATAGTTTGCATGTTTTATAGGAGATCATTTATGCTTTCTTTTCACTGGAAAGGGATACACTGGCAGTTAAGTATTCACTGAGTATATGAGAATGTGAAAAACAACAGATTATGATTACTCACTGATGCACTTATTCTTACTGTACTCTAATGTTTTTAAATTGTCCTAAAATTGTTGAGAATTGCTCTAAAACTTAAACTGTTTACCATGTTGTTAGTCGCTTTGGCTAAAAATGCGTCAGCCAAATGTAATGTAATGTAATGTAATGTAATATGTGTGCAATATGGAAACTAGCCCTTCCTGCAGCATTAACATACTGTACGACTGTTCTGATGATCCACTGTCATTGATCCACTCTAGTTTTGATGACTGTCTACCAACATAGCCAGTCACTGAATATGACACACTACAATTGACGGATGACCAGGCTGGATATTCCGAGAAGCGCCTCCATGTGGACATCTGGGAAACCATTTGACAAAACGCTACTGAGTGTTCATGCTCAACAAATGCAACATCTCACTTTATGATAACTGTGGTCCATATGAAATCCTTCATATTCAGTGTCACACTTGATAGCTGCTGCTCATGAAACATTTCAAATAGATAAACAATTAGATGCATTACAAATTAACTCTTTAATGTACATGTTGACTTCCACACCCAGTCACTTTTACAGCAGCAGACAGATGATAGGATGGTGCTGTAAATAGGACTAACATGGTGTGTGTGTGTGTGTTGGAACTGACTAACTACCTGTTGGACTCTTCATTTGCATATGGAAACCATGCAAATTAACAGTACAACACACACGCACATTTTTGTGGACCAAAGGAAAACAACTGAGCTAGTCAAAATAAGCCTATTGTTAATTTATAAAAAAAGGTTTTCATGATTCTAAGAAAGGAATTCTGGATGATAAGTATATATACTCTTTTGATCCCGTGAGGGAAATTTGGTCTCTGCATTTATCCCAATCCGTGAATTAGTGAAACACACACAGCACACAGTGTACATACAGTGAGGTGAAGCACACACTAACCCGGAGCAGTGAGCTCCCTGCTACAGCGGCGCTCGGGGAGCAGTAAGGGGTAAGGTGCCATGGATGTGGGCACAGGAGAGCAGTGCCCAACCACTTCACCCGCCCACATTTTTCTGTTTTCTGTAGTCTTGTTCCTTGCTGAGGGAATATGATATTTTAACTGCCCAATAATATACAATTCTAAATTCACCATTACATATCCACAGATCTTTTACACAAACTCTAAAGAACTTGAACTATTACTGTTGTTATACATGTTATGCATTGTATGCATGTTATCCCAGGTAAAAAAAAAAACTATTAAAAGTATACTTTTTGAAAGTGTACTAAGTACAGTTTGTACTTTTTTCGTCAAATCCAAGTGTAATTAAGTGTATTGAATTATGTATTAAGTTCAACTTAATACCAATTTGACTATACTTTGAGTGTAATTAGTGTGCTAAAATGGACCAACTTTTTTCAAACTTTAAGTGTTCTTAAGTACATTATACAAAGAGATTTTATGAGCATTCGGAACACAGTCGCAGTACAATTTTGTAACATCCCAAGTGTATTGGAAATGTACTTAAAATGCATTACAGTATAACTAATAATAGTGTAGTAGTGTATTTTGAATACACTCTTATCATCCTCATTTCTATTCATTTGGCATGCTTCTGTAATATTTTAAATTAACTTCAAATGTACTTCCTGACTACAATAAGTGCCTTGAAAGTTTGTAGTTATGTTAATAAAAGTATAGTTTTAAGATACTTTAAGCATTATAAAGGCATGCAATTTAAAGTATAATATTAGTGTGATTTAAAATTGTACTATTAGTACTCTCCTACCTATTCTGTTACATCTGTTGCATTTAATATATACGTGTGTGAAATAATATATAATATAATACACCCGAATGCATGTTTTATCGCGCAAGTGTTTTTTGCCACTATTGTGTCGCGATACTCTACAGCCTCATTGGTAGACCATCAATTCAAAATGCAGATTTCATGAAAAACAAAAGTTGTTTACCCTCCTAGGTGAGAGAATTTGCCCTCTAAGCTTGAAATTGTTTACTGGACACCCAGCCTACAAGCCAACAACTTAACAGTCTAACATGACTAAATTTGTAATGCATGATCATTTATTGCTTATTTGTTTGCAAAGTCTTCTGGCCCAGAAAGAAAACCATGGTGGTTACGGATCATGGCTGAGGAGGAAAGGTACAGCTGGTAGAGTTGTGCAGTGAGTGAACTTCCCTCCCAACACTGAGATGTGGTGGCAAAAGCTGTGGTAGCTAGCTTCCTTACTAGCACACCATCTTCCAGTCCAAGATGCATAGAGTTTTCGGTGGCAACCCGGGGCTGGACAGCAGTCAAATGCATTGACCTTGGTATTAGAGAATTTGTCTCTGTTGTCTGTGAATAGAAAGAAGACGGACAACATTTTACAAGATAAACAATATTTTACACAGAAATCCATTGGCAATGATGAAATTAATACAGATTATCTGTACATATTTGACATTTACTTTTTATGGGTCAAATTGGTATTGACACCATCTGTTTGCCATCCTGGTATGGGTAGACCTGGCCAGGTAGTCTTTCCTTAAAGCGTTGTGCACCTTGGCACCGATATGAGTGCAACCACCCTGTTTTCTGCATTTGATTACCTTAGATTCCTTTGTTTCCAATCGTATTATCGTTTTCGGGTCAAATGGCATTTTAAATGGGAGTCGTAGGGGCACTAGCGTACTATTTTGATGCATGAATCAAAATCATCATGTATCAAAATAGTTCTGCCCCTACGACTCCCATTCAAAATGGCATTTGACCCAGAAGCTTAATGGTGGCGCTTCTGACTTAATTATGCTTTCAAACGAAAGTTTGACTCAGGTACATTCACAAAAAGACCCTAGGTTGCATTTTGGCTTGAGTTATGCTTTAAGAGTAATGGGGCAAGGTCCTGGATGAAGAATATTTACCTTCACTGCTGATTATTTGAGGCGTTCAGACATCTCTGTTTCAAAACTGTCCAGGAACACCTGTAAAAACATAGTTAGGCTACAGATTAAAACTAGGTAAATTACAAACACTACCATGAAATGAACTTGAATGCTCTGTCAAACACGAATAATTAAAAAAATCTAAATCTATCGCATAAACCAAGTCATAATATCAATCATGTAGCCTAAGCTTCATAGCACTAACTTAGTAGAACACCAGGTTTAATTCCCCCTCTAATATAAATGGTGAAAAAAAACGTTCTACTTCATAAAATGCATGTAATTTGTCCTGTAGACTCATTTTAAAAGATGTCTCCACAATTAAAGAAAAAACAGCTACAATGTCATTAGCATGCCTAATGAATGTGAAGTGTTAAGTGTGACTAGCCTAGCACCATCCTCCTTTCTGTGAGGTAGCCTACACCACACATAATATTAAAGAACATTGGTGAACTTTAGGCAAACGTTGCTTAATAAAGAACACACTTTCTTCCATCATAGTTTGTCTAACGTTAGTGCTAGCCAACGCTTGTCAATAATCCCACAACACACACACACACACACACACACACATATCTGACTTTCTCCAACTTTTGCACATCTCCATAGAACTTTTTATTTATTATTTTTTATTTCTCCTCCATCTGTCTACCCATGTCCTTGATTGCCTAGCCTTTCTGCCCCCCCCCATCCCCAACACACACACAAAAAACACACACACTTACATCATCACTGTCATCACCTCACATACATACAGCACACTGTTTGCTACAGTAAGCCTCCTCATACTTGCTGCACACTTGTTAATATTGTGCTATCAATGTAACTCAACAAACAAGGCTTGTAAACAAGAGCTGGCAAAAAGGCATTATGAGAACGTAAAGATCAATGCTCTTAAAGTGACAGTGCACCATTTATAAGAAAACTGAATGTTTAAAAACACACAGTAATGGTCTGTAAATAATATACCTTTTATTTTACTTTAGGTGTTTGAGTTATCATTTAAATGTCACTCACTTAAAACCACTCACTTAGGGCACCAAAATGGTCAGTAGGCCACCATCTTGACATGTCTTTATTAAAGGAACCGTATGTAAGAAATTTATTTCAATTAATCATAAATGGCCCTGATATGTCACTAGATATTAAGAAATCATATTATTTCAAATACTTATATCACTGACAACAGTAGTCTGGCCAGGATATTGTCATTTAAAAAGTGGAGTTGCAGCCCTCAACTGATGTTGATGTTGTCATGTTGTGTTTTGGCCTGATGCGCCACCCTCCACCTATCTACTAATCACAAAGTCAGTAGTTTTTCGGCATCTGGGTTGCCAGCTCTGCTAGTCAGAGGGGAGGGGAAAGGGATACATCGCTCTACAGTAGTTTGAAAGTGATTGCAGTACCAGTTTTGGCCACAATCTTACATACAGTTTCTTTAAGCTTTGATTTACAATATAGTAGGCTCTCTATTGATTTTAATGAGCAGGCCTAGGCCTTAGAGTTACAGTATTTTGACCTTTGCCTAGGCCTTAGAGTTACAGTATTTTGGACTTTGACCTTTTGTCGGTTTTTAACAAAATTCTGACTATGATTGAGCGTAATAAACTGCATTTAGAATGGCAAATCCACATTTCCAGATATTTTGGTGAAAGTAACTTAAAAGTAATGCAATAGTAGTGTAATGCCTTACAATTCAGAGACAGTAATATTATAATATAACAAATTACTTTGAAATGACAGTAATAAGTAATGCATAATACATTTCGATTTTGAAGTAACTTGCCCAACACTGCCCCCCATTAATGCACAAATAGGCTGACACCAGACATAATTTCACTGCATTTCTTACTTCCAGTAACTATATGCATGTGATAATAAATTTCCTAGTATCCTTGTATCCTTATGGGCTCTGCTATGTGGCTGCACAAAATAAGCAGGGAAGGATTTTCGATCAGCCGATATAAAAAGTCAGTTTTTGCAGACGTTTCCTGGTTCCAAAACCGGGCTTTTGCTAACTTTTATCTAATATAAGGCCACAAATCCCGAAGCTATTTGTTTTATGTAGACATACCGCCGTCAACGAGTTCATTGAATGATGATGAATGTTTCTTGGAGTAAGATTTAATGAGAAGGGGCAGTATTTCACTTCATGTAAATGCACATTCCTTAATGTGTTTTTGTCTCTTATAACTACTTTTTCACATCTTTACATGCTTCATTGTGGAGCGGAGGTCTTTCTACCGGTCAAGTATCATTGCCTTGTCACAGACCAGGCGATTTTCAACGGAACTATGAGCTAAAATGATCAGCATCACACTTTCTGGATCCCGATATAAAGCTCATTTTTTTATTGGAGTGTAAGATTGGTAATGTTAAATATTTGGCAGTTTCTTTCTGATGAGTAATGTATATTTATGTTCTACATCTGTGTTACAGGTCATTCACCAGTGGCTCCCGTCTGGTTTGGGGGTCTACCCTTTCTCATCCTGGCCTGCCAGCCAAGTAAAGTAAGTTATACAGTTTTACATTTGATTTATTTGACTTTTGGTCCACGCTTAAAAAAAAATAAAAAATTAAAAATAACCACATGCTTTTGTAACTGCCTTTATCAGTTCAGGATGAATTGAATGTAAATCTCAACATACAAAAATATGCTTGTCTTCTGTAATAAAATCCACCTACTTCAAAAGCTCTCTAATGAAATGCACATATTTTTATTTTAGAAGAGAAATAACTACAGACCTCTGCAACTGCTGATACCGGTTCAGGATGAATTGCAGGTAAATCTCAACATATAAAATGCTTTTGTCAGCTTTAATAAATACCTAATTTCTAATACCCCCAAATGCTGGACTGTGTAACTAACAAGTAGTTGTGTCTGGGAACTGCTTTTCTGATGCCTTTTTTGTATTTTAAGGGAACAGGTATTTGCCAAAATGTGGTCAATTCCATAACTCCTCATCACACACAGGAAGGCTACACTGCGTACGTAACTGAAGCATTCAGTTTGCAGAGCATCTGTTGCAACAATTGGCTTCCACTGTAAGTAATGGAACTGGTTACACCAGACGTGATGGCGTACAGTATGTTTAAAAACATTGGATTAGTCTTCTAAAATAATTTTTACGCTCTGTGAACCGAGTGCTTCACTTGCGGACTCGGTGTAGCCCAGGCCTTACAGGTGGTAGATTTTGTCACAGTTAGACAGAGCCGATAGCAGCCTGCTGGCGGCAGTAGCTTTATATTCATGTAGCAGACATTCCGTTTAAAAGTAGGTAGTTATGTATAACAACTCATTTTGTAATGCTTCTATGATTACAGATGCTGTGAGAGAGTCAGTGGTTCAACCAGCCAACAAACAGGAAAAGCTCAAGGCGGAGTTTTAACTGTCAGCAACTCTACCCCAAAAAATCAGGCTACTGTTATTTCCCACTAAGAAAAACAGTGGTCTGGTATGAAGGTTATCTGTGTTTTGGAACATGTACTTAATTTCATTAAATAATAAAAAAAGTTTGACACTTTATGGTTGCATTTCATTTTACCTCTAATACCTGTTCAATGTATTTAGTGTCTACGATGACCTTTCATTGAGCATTGAGGTGCGGTGAGGAGCATTGAGACAAGTTTCCACAATTGGACAGTTAGCAATTGCATAAAGGAGGATTTACAGTTTGTAACTGATGGATAACTTGTAGGCTATTGTAGTGTAGCAGAGCTGAATTGATGTAGCCTACTGCTAGTAAAATCCCTATTTTCATACTTGCTGTTTAACAATGAAGGCATTTGGCTGTAAAATCACAACGTGCTCCACATGAACTGAATGTATTAAGTCATTTGTATTATATTTGTCATATTGGTTGGTACAATACTTTACATTAAAACCTAATTAATCATATTTCTAACACACTAAAGTATACTACTTTTTTACCTGGGATGTTTTTATGTATATAGGCTAAAATATAAAATAAAAATCCCTTTTTGTCCATTATCCATGGCCTATAAGCAAACTTCTGGATATAAAAAACAATACTCAACCCACACAGACACAACAATTTTGGAACACACTGCCCATTTCTATGGTCGGTTGCATCAACGCTATAAAAATGGTGGTCCTTCCTAGATTCTTATACATTTCCCTGTATCCCTGTCTTTATTACCCTCTATTACTTCAACAAGCTGGACTCTATCATATCCTCCTTTATATGGAACAATAAGTTAGCCAGAATATCCAGAAAACACCTGTTTAAGTGTAGAGCAGAGGGAGGCGTTGGTTTACCTCACTTTAAGAATTTGAATGCAATACTTCACTGGCTTAATGGTTTTCCGACGGCCCACAACAATCAAGAAGATGTACCCACTTGGCTTCAGATAGAAATATCTACATGTGGTGCCACCTCCCTCCCAGCACTCCTTAATAACCCTGCAAAAATAAAGACACCTTTCTATATAAAAAATCCAATTATACTTCACTCCTTTAGCCTGACGAGCCAGACCCACATTAAAATGTAGGGTCTGGGCACTCACCGTTCGCAGTGCTCAGTCCGAGGGGCAGGATAATCGGTTGTCTTTCAAATTCCCTCTGCACGCAATAGGACAGCACCATGTCCCATGCGTTTCCCACCAGCGGAGCTAGTTGGCTAGTTCAAACTTTTGCCAACTTAATAAAAGCTTAACTCGTGTCACACTGTTCGCCAACAGCAACATCCATCTTATTTGTTTTTAACACGATTTGACGTTTATTTACGATTATTTCATCATACACGCTAGACTAGCCCTGCCGCTAGGGTGCGTCTAGATTTCTAGGCTATCACTCCTTAAGAATTTGGAAACAAATTCAATCCTTTCTTGATTTGCCCTTAGTCTACATAGACAGTCCAGTCCTATCTGTCACAATCACATGTGTCGAGAGACCTGCCCCAATGGTATGTAAGTTAGTAAGTAAGTATATCTTTTGATCCTGTGAGGGACATTTGGTCTCTGCATTTATCCCAATCCGTGAATAGTGAAGTCGAACCGGCAAGCCCAAAGGCCGAAGCCCTAACCAGTAGGCCATGGCTGCCCCAAAAGGTAGCATTTGAACATTAAACCACACAATGATCCAAAACATACAGCCAAACAAGGCAAGAAATGGTTAACAGAGAACAATAATAACATTTTAGAGCGGACCTCAATCCGTCAAAAAAGTGAGCACAAGGCCAAAGTGATGGCTCGTTCCTGCCTCAAAACCCAGATTGCTGCTAAAAAGGTGCAGTCAACACCGGACACTTGCCGTTATATGAACCATTTTGAGAGCTGTGGTGGTAAATAAAGATGTTTCCAGTGATTGTTTAAAAAGGGTATAAATAATTTTAAACACACAATTTTTAATAAAAATGTTAAGAAACATTTTTTTTTTATTCCATGTTTTTACCACATTGTCTTGCAACCTTTTGGCATGTGCAAGTGTCATTTTAATTAAGAACAAACATATTGGTCAAGAGAAAATCAATATTTGCCAGGGGTATGAATAATTTTGTTAACTATATCTTTAAAAAGTCTAAAAAGTGAACATCCGAATTAACTGCTTGTCAAATTAAAAGATAGCTAGGCTATCTTAAAAAAGCTGCATTATTTGCATGATAAAATGTAATCAGGTAATCCAACAATGTAACTGTAATCTGATTACACATTTTTTTTTTATCTGGGCTGATTATAGTTACTTGATTTTTGTAACGGAGTGTCTATTTACACCCCTGGTACGAACAGCCTTGGCCACACAGCTGAGCTATTCATACCCTGTGACATAACAACAAAAAGACGTTGCTCACGTGCACAAAAAACATGGCGGACATTAGTTTTTCGTCAGCAGAAAGTGAAGAATTCTGAAAGGTTTCGGCACTATATCTGTTCAGATAAAGTTTTAGATTGAAAAGTTGTATTTTATTTTCATAATCTTGGTTCAGTGAACACATACTGTACAACCGTCAGTTTGTTAGTTAACAGACATTTCATGAAATATGACATTTCGGCCTATAAACCTATAAAGTTTACCTGCAAACACTAGTTCCTTGTGGAAGCAGATAGTACAGTGGTCACAGACAAGGGCTGGCATGCGAGAGACTGGGGTTTGATTCCTGTGTGATGCGAATAGCATCCACTTCTAACTGTACATTGATGCAAACAGCATACCTTATTCAGAGTGTCTATTACACAGCTGAGCTATTCACACCCTGTTATGTAACAACAAAAAAAACATGTTGCTTGTTTTTAAAATATATATATATATTATTACATTGTGTGATCAATATGCCAGAATAAATGCACCAGGGTACGAATAGCATACATTGATATTTGTACCAGACGGGGTACTACCATATTTTCCGGACTATAAGTCGCACTTTTTTTCATAGTTTGGCTGGCCCTGCGACTTATAGTCAGGTGCGACTTATATATGAAAAAATATATAATTGAACATGTTTTTAAATGTTAATTCATATTAACTGACATGAACCCTACATGAAACATAACTGTCTAGCCGCGAGAGAGTGCTCTCAAATGCACAAGTTATGTGCACTTTCAGTCAGAAATTAGGTAGGCTATGCCTGAAGCACATGTGCATACCTAAAGCCTCAAATTATGGCCGGGATTCTATTTATAGCCGGGTCTCAGATTCGGACAAATAAAGGTGGTTAATAATTTTGTTTCAATTTAACTCATAAAAGAGCTCTTCTTAATATTTTATATTGTTGGTTGGTTTAATATTGTTGCCAATGAAAAGTCATTGTCTTACACCACAAGTCTCCAACACGTTGCTCTCAAGCTACCAGTTGCATGCCGCCCCCTTCTGAGCTTGCCAGAGGCTGAAACAGTAACCTTCATTTAAACACAATTGTTGCTGCCAGGCATCAGCCTACGAATTTTTATAAAAAAGTAAACCATGCAGAATTAAAAAAATAACTAAATTTAGGCTATCGTAGACCTCTTTGGCTATACGGAATAAGGTTTCCATGTCAGCACAACACACTTCCATGGATAAATGAAAGCGGATGCCTTATCTCGCAATAAGCGGATGGAAACCCTTTCATGAACCATCAAATACCCCACAGATTTCAGTGGTCATCAGTCCCGATATTTAGCAATATCAAACAGTACAAGCCATGCCCCAAATAAAGGCGCTGTGCTTTGCGCAGCCTAAATAAAAGACCCATAATTTGAGAATGTACGATAGTCTGTCTCCTAAACATTCCTCACCCGCTATAAGTATAAGTATATATACTTTTTTGATCCTGTGAGGGAAATTTGGTCTCTGCATTTAACCCAATTGGTGAATAAGTGAAACACAAACAGCACACAGTGAACACACAGTGAGGTGAAGCACACACTAATCCCGGCGCAGTGAGCTGCCTGCTACAATGGCGGCGCTCGGGGAGCAGTGAGGGGTTAGGTGCCTTGCTCAAGGGCACTTCAGCCGCGGCCCACTGGTCGGGGCTCGAACCGGCAACCCTCCGGTTACAAAT